>NW_007733857.1:72784-77183 GCF_000696425.1 Galeopterus variegatus
TTCTTCTCCAGTGCTCTCTTCTTCTAGCTTCCAGGACACCATTTTCTGGTTCCACATTCCTGTTCAGGCCCCCGCCCCCCCCCGCCATTCCCAACTGTCTCCTTCTTCCCATATACTCTAGACACATGCTACCCAGGACTGAGCCTCCCACTGAAGTCCTTCAGTGGCTCTCTCTAGTTCGTATCACTTTTCTGCATTTCAGACTTTCATGTGGATAATGATGACTTGAGGTTTGAGGTCTGCAGTTTATTATCCACTAACACTTTGTTTTTAATTTCAAAATATAAATTAGAAGTCAAAAATGTCATTTAACTGAACCATCCTTGTCTGCTTTCCTGATTCTGGGGAGACACAAACACCGACTGCCCTCATCACCGGCGGTCCTTCCCAGCGTTGGGGGCCTTCTCCTGGAGGGCAGGGCAGGTGCAGGGCCATTGACCCATTTCATAAGTGAACTATGCTCTCTGCTTCTTCCATTGGCAGTGAATCCAGAGAGAAAGCAGAGATGTCTGCCAGGTGCACAGGTTACCTGTGTGCTGCTGAGGTCTTGCTGGATATTGCTGCTTGCCTTCACTGGCTCACCTGGGCCAGCCCTTCTAGGTCTAGACCTGCTGGGTCCTGGCTCACCTTGTGTCTTGGCCAGAGGTTGTTGGGGGAGGAGGGTGCTACAAATACAGCGTAAATTTGTCTCTGTCTGCTATGCAGTGTTAGTAGGGTTTCTTGCGGGTCAGGCAGTGTTCAGGACTGTGTTAACCCCAGCCTCCAGAGCCCCCTGGTTACTCACAGGGCTGAGTAACCCCAGCATGCTCCAGAGCCCCCTGGTTACTCACAGGGCTGAGTAACCCCAGCATGCTCCAGGAAGACCTCTTCCCTGTCAGTGACAGCCTTTGGATAGTCATGGCTGCTGCTTCTCTCAAACCTTCCAAATCTTATTCAAGGTTGTCTTCTGGCTCACTGTAACTCAGAGCTGCCCAGGGAAGGAGGTTCAGGAAGACGGCTCCCAGCTTCAACAGGTTGACACAACCACACACACGTTTGTGTATGCATTTTTTTAAAAGTACAGTTTGATGAATTTTTACAAACTGAACATTGCTATGGAATCATCACTCAGAAGAAGGTATTACTGAATGGAATAATTGGGCCGGCCTGTGGCTCACTCAGGAGAGTGCGGTGCTGATCCACGGGTTCAGATCCTATATAGGGATGGCCGGTTGGCTCACTGGCTGAGCGTGGTGCTGACAACACCAAGCCAAGGGTTGAGATCCCCTTACCGGTCATCTTTAAAAAAAAAAAAAAAAAAGTATAATTGAAAGCATCCCTGTGCCTCCTTCTAGTCCCTAACCCCTACTCCCAGCTACCCAGGCTGCTGTAACAAAGCACCCAAATTTGGTGGCTTAAAACAATAGAAATTTGTTCTCTCACAGTTCTGGAGGCCAGGAGTCTCAAATCAAAGTGTCGGCAGGGCAGCGCTCCCTCTGAAGGTCCTGGGGGATGATTCTTCCTTCCTCTTGCAGCTCTGCTGGCTCCAGGTGTTTGCTGGCTTGTGGCCGCATCATTCATCTGCCTCTGTTGTCACATGGTCTTCTCTGTGTGTCTCTCTTTTTTTTTTTCCTTTTTGTCTTTTTTACTGGCTTTTTGTAGAGTTGAGGCCATTTATTTTGTAGTGTGTCTCGTAATCTGGGTCTGCTTGGTTGCTCCCCGTGATTAGGTTCAAGTGAGACGTTTTTGTCTAGCATTGCATCTCATGTGAGGAGGCATTGAGGGTAGAGTGCCCGCTTTCACTGACTGGGGTCAGCTCCCTTGGGTAACTTGGTATCTCCAAGGGGTTCTGCTGCAAAGACAGCTTTTTTTCTTTGTCATTAATAAATAAGTTGCAGGGAGACAGTTTGAAGCCACTACAGCCTCTTGTATCCATTGATGATCCTGCCCAGTATCAGTTACAGCATTGGTGGTTGCAAAACGATGACTTAAAAGATTCTGTTATTCCTTCTATGTGTATTAGCTGGCATTTGTTTCCCCCATGCACTTGTTTTTGAGGACCGCTGTGGACTTAAGGATTTTAAGTCTATTGTAATCCATTACTGTTAGTACTCCTTTTGATTCTCAGATTGTCCCTCGCTTCGCCAGTGGGGGCCTCCAGACTGGCTCCTCTGTTAGTCTCACGTGCCCCATCATTCTTTGAGCACTTTCTTGCTCTGGCACAGACTGTAGCAGGATCACCTGTGTCTTCTCTGCCTCAGCTCTGGTACCAGCTGTTTCCCCAAGAAGCTTGTTCTGTTTTAGTGGGATGGTATGGACAAAAAGTGTGCTCATGGCTTGTGGATAACTTCTTCCAGACCTTTTCAGTGGACAAAGCTAGGAATTATATGCAAGGTCAAGAGTTCTGGTCATTCACAAAAAATTTTAAAAATTAAAAAAAAACCAACAAAAATGTTCCTGTTGACACGGCTGGTTCAAATTCAGCCTCAGCAGCATTCTTTCTTATTTCTCTGTTCTGAATTTGTGTTTCCTTTCTCTCACAGAACCCCAGTTTCCAGGATCAATATTTTACTTATTTCTTCTGTTTACGGTACATGCAGAATGGTTTGAATTACTATACCAACACCAATATCATCATCAATAGCAAACCTACCAGGTAAAGCTGAAGATTACTCTGCAGTTCTTTTTGTCATTAGAATATATTCCACTTAGGTATGGTTGGAGTGCTGTCCAGAAACTACTTGAATTAATTCTTTTTTTCCTGGTAGTTATGTTATCAGTTTAATATATGGTTAGATTCATTTGTGTTTATTTATATTCACTTTCATGGTTTACTTTTTCCGTTTTTTTTTTGAATATGTAAAACATTTTCAGAGTTCACAAGTCAAAGATTTATGAAAAGTGAGAAAGTTCACTCCTATCCCTTCTACCTGCTTCCTTCTACCCACCCTTACCCTCCAATGATTTTCATTAGTTTCTGGTGTATTCTTATTTTTCTTCTTGCGGAAGTAAATAATGCTGCCTACCTATATGCAAGTTTCTTCTTATTTCCCCTTCTTTCTTACAAAAAACATAGCATACTCTGAAAGGACGACAGGACCCGAGCTGACAGTTCACCGGAGAAGTTCCGCTTTATTTGGGGGAGAAGCATACATTTATATAGAGCCGGGTTCTGGGAGAGGGTGGTTAGTACACGGGGCAGTAGTTGATCATTACCGGGTAATGATTTCTGATAGGCTGCACCTTGGCGCCGGCGAGATTGTTAGGACCCAGAAGAGAAAAGCGCCATGTTTTAGGGAGTGCCTCCTTTGGGGTCTTCTATGGGGCCTTACATTCCTCCCTTTTTCCTCTATTGGGGATAAGGTCGTTGAGGTCTCCAAACTACTTCCTGCTGGAGGGAGGCGTCGTGGGAGGAGGAAACAGGGAGGAGAAAGAAACCCCCATTATACCCCAAAAGATAGTGGTGAACAGGGTGATTTCAAGGGGAGAGAAATCCGTGAAAGTTCCTTGGAGCCATAGGNAACCCTCGGCGGGAGCACCGCCACGCTCCCAAGCGGCGCACTCTCCAGTGCGCCACCAGGCTGGCCCTTCTCTGTGTGTCTCTTATAAGGATATTTGTCTCTGGATTTAGGGCTCACCAAACAATCCAGGATGATGTCAACTGAAGATCCTTACATCTTTTCCCAAATGAGGTCACAATCACAGGTTCTGGGGATTAGGATGTGGACATATCTTTTAGGGGGCACCATTGAACTTACTACAGCCGTAGATTAATTTTAACTGATTTTGAAGTTCATATGTGGAATTATACAGTATGTACTCCTTCTGACTACTTTTGTTCTCATGTTTGTGGAACTCATCTACCAACAGAATCAGTAGTTCTTTTTCATATAATACTTAAATCTGTAACTATAACACAAGCCATTCTACCATTGAGGGTACTGTTCCATTTTTTCTATCCGGTATCCAAAGACCACATATGTTTCATTTGATTATCCTGTGTTTCCAGTCTCTCTTCATCTAGAATAGTCATCGTGTTTTCTGTCATTTCTGACTTTGGCTTTTTGTAGAGTTGAGGCCATTTATTTTGTAGTGTGTCTCGTAATCTGGGTCTGCTTGGTTGCTCCCCGTGATTAGGTTCAAGTGAGACGTTTTTGTCTAGCATTGCATCTCATGTGAGGAGGCATTGAGGGTAGAGTGCCCGCTTTCACTGACTGGGGTCAGCTCCCTTGGGTAACTTGGTATCTCCAAGGGGTTCTGCTGCAAAGACAGCTTTTTTTCTTTGTCATTAATAAATAAGTTGCAGGGAGACAGTTTGAAGCCACTACAGCCTCTTGTATCCATTGATGATCCTGCCCAGTATCAGTTACAGCATTGGTGGTTGCAAAACGATGACTTAAAAGATTCTGTTATTCCTTCT
>NW_007733857.1:81393-81630 GCF_000696425.1 Galeopterus variegatus
AGGAGGGGGTCTGTACGGAGGAGGTTCGTCCGCAGGGTCAAAACCATCAGAAGTAGGGGATGATGGAAGTGGCGAGGATAGAGGGGGTTTGGAAGCAAGGAGAACACCTGGGAGGGAGAACAGGTGAGACAGAGAGAGGGATTTTGGGCAAGTAGGCGGAAAACCTCAACGTAGGAAATCTCCTTCCATTTTCTCTGGCGCTGGCAGAGGTTGAATAAATCTCGAAGAATATCGGGG
>NW_007733857.1:83276-84172 GCF_000696425.1 Galeopterus variegatus
AAGAGAAAAGCGCCATGTTTTAGGGAGTGCCTCCTTTAGGGTCTTCTATGGGGCCTTACATACTCTATACACCTTTGCATATTGAGTTTTCAGCTGACAGTGTGTCCTGGAAATCTTGCCCTCACAGTCCATTGAGACCTGAACTATTTTGTGGCTGCAGAACCTGCTCACTCGTGTGACTGGGCATCGTTTATTCATTGTCCAGCTTCTGTGGAGGGCGCTCAGTGTTCGGTATTTTGCTGGTACAAGTACTATCACAGTGATAACTTTGTGCTGTATTTTGTTTTAATTTTGAAGGGGTGTGTCTTCAGGGTAAATTCTCAGAAGTGAGATTCATATGTCAAATAGCTGTGTAGTTTTGTAGATAATGCCAGCAAATTCCCCTTGAGGGCTGTTGCATTTTGCCTTGCTCCCACATGTAAGAGAGGCCCTGTTCTCGACAGCTGGCTCGCAGGGTGTGTGTAAGGTTTGAACCTTATTCATCTGAAAGGTGGTATGCACTGAGGTTTATTTCTTTTATTATGTGTGAGGTTGCACATAGTTTCATGGATATAGGAGCCAATTGTATATCTTTTTCTGAGAGTACTCTGTGTTTGTCTTTTGCCTGTTTTTCTGTTTGGGTTTTGTTATTTTTTTACTTCAGTTTTTAAGAGCTCACAATATATTGGGAAGATTAGAACTTCATCTGTAATATATATTGTATATATATTATAAATATTCCTTCCCCTGTTTATCTTTTGACTTTGCCTGTGACGCATTTTCTCCCCCCAAACAAGGGTTTTTTTTTTTTGTCTTTTTGTCTTTTTGTCTTTTTTTCCATGTCCGGCAACGGATTGCAACCCTCAGTGTTGCTCCCGTACCGGACCGGGGACCGGCGACGGGATCGCAAGCCTCGG
>NW_007733857.1:84562-87314 GCF_000696425.1 Galeopterus variegatus
TGAGAGTTAGAAGTCATTTCCCGCACTGCGGTTTTGAAGGATTTCAGTCATTTTTCCTATAGTCTTTATATTTTTTTCTGTAATTCTGTGAAAATGATTTTTGTGTGGTTTTAGTTTTTGTCTTTATATCTCTGATCCATCTGGAGTTTACTCTTTTGTTGTGAGGTATGGATACAATTTTATCATTTTCCAAATGGCTATTCAGTTGTCCTAACAGCATTTATTATAAAATGCAGGAACTATGTTTTAAAAGAAGACTTATAAGTACCATGCCAGAATGTGAACTGCTGGCTGAGACTTAGATCTCCCTAAAATATGGGGTCTTGGCTCAGGCATACTGTTCTCATAAGTGACCCTGTGAGGGCATGACGTTGCACTGAGTTTTCTAGAAGTTCCCAGTACATGTCATGGAATCTGATGTGTAGAATGGAGCTGTTGCAGCTGAGAGCCTTCTCCTTTCCCTCTTACTTTTGGGATGATCTCTGAGGTGCCTCCTGAGCACCAGAGGCCACTGGAAGTAGTCAGGAGGTCACCATTTCTAGGAATGCCTACTCCTAAAAAGCATCTGGCCAGGACTTTAATGCGGAGCATATGTCAGGGCATGAGACTGGGGAAAAAGCCCCTTGTGCTGTGGATGGATCACTTTTTATGTCACACTTTTCTCATCTATAAAATGAGAAAATTTTGTTAAATAATCTCTAAGGTCCTTTCAACCAGTCAAAGACAGACAGGTTACTGATTGATATGTAAAGATACTGGGAAATTGCTGTTAAGAAGAGAATGTTTGCTAAAATCAAGCTTTTATTAGTGGATTGACTTAATTGCATTATAGAATGTCACCTTGCTTGTCTTACTGAATGTTACCAGCTTCTATTGTTAAACTTGTTAAACTGTACTTAGCAAAAAACCCCACCTATGTTCTCTTCCTGTAACTTCCTGGTCTGGAGAATAAATGTGGGAAGAGAACCCTAATTCGTGGTTAATTTCCCAAATGGAAGGAATGCCTCTCTCTTGAAGGTTCCAGGAGATTAACCTCTTCTTGGGGCTTCTCGCTGCTCAGAAGAGATGGGCTTTGAGTAATCCTTGGTGACTCCGTCACCCAGGGGAAAAGGGGTGACAAATCCATGGGAGGCAAAGCAACATATTGGTCAATGTTTTCTTATTTAGAAATTTTTCTGGAGACATGATCATTAGGGGATTTTAGGGTAAAAGTTGTGTATGTGTTAATTTGTTCCAGGCAGTTATATAGTGGAGATGCTAATGGCAAACAAATGTTTGTATTTGTTCAGTAACTATAACTAGAGCCCTGGAAATTAGGCTCTTTGTATGAAATTTTATAGCATTTCATGAAATATTGTTCGTAAGCAAAATATGCTTAGCTCTTTGACTAAGTCATCTTAAATAAATATCCTCAAAGATAGAGAGGTAATACATCTCTCTCTCTGTACACGTAGGAGAGAGAGAAGTGTGTGTGTAAGTGTCCCTGATCATTCCAGCTCAGAGCAATGGAAGACTGAGTTTGGTAATATGCTTTACATGTGCTACATTTGTAGAATACTATAGAACGTCTCCTTGGGGAGACCGCCTGTGTTCAGGGACCATCTGCCTCTGCAGCTGAATCATCTGAGTCCTGATTTTGTTTGCTGTGGAGCCAGGCACTTGGACACTGTCCCATCACCACCCATTCATCGCAACTGTGAGCAGCTTTCGCATGGTCATGGGTCATGGCCTGATCCCAATCTTCTCTCTTTCTTTTTTTTTTTTTACCCCTTCTCAGCCATTGTGGTGAAGATGTGGCCATGTGACATGGCTAGTGAAGAACTCCTTTCTCTCTACCTTTGATGCCTCTCCAAAGGCTCCTTGACTGTCAGCAGTAGAGGGCAGATTGTTATGTGTGTCTGTGGCCATCTCACCCAGTGTTGGGAGCTTCTCATCCTTTCCACAGTATTATGAATGAGTGGGAGATTGTTCAGTCTTTGTTAGCATTCCTCCAGTGTCAGTGAGCTCACCATGATTTGAGACAGGCGCTTCCTTTCACAGATCACACTGATTTTTAGAGAAGACTTCTCTTCATATGCGGCTTGCCCTTACACCTTCCCATCCCACATTTGTGTTGAGTGCCTTCTGTGATGTGCAGGCCTTGTTCTAGGAGTTGGATGTACAGAGCAGGAGATGCTAGAGGAGCTCACAGTTCAGGAGGACTTGGACAAACAATTGCAGTCCAGTGTGATGAAGGCAGAGGAGGGGTCAAACCTAGTCTCTGGGATGTCAGAAGTGCTTCTGGAGAAGGTGAGGCCTATGCTGTCCTTCATGGGTGCCAGGGGCCCTAGGAGCCTGCAGAAGAGAGGAAGGGATTCTTGGAAGGCAAGGAGGCAGAAGAGAGCATGGGAGGTGTGTTCAGGAATCTCCTTGCGCGGGGGGAGTCTTGGAGCATTTAGGAATCCTGTTATCCTATTAGGATGGGGGGAGTCTTGAAGAAGTCTGAGCAGTGTTGGATCCAGTCTGGTTCTTAGGCCTGTTGTCTAGAGCCACCTAAAATATGTGGTAGTAGAAAAGAATTAGGACACAGTTCAAATAAGGATTTTTTTTTTTTTTCCTTTTTGTCTTTTTTTCGTGACCGGCAACGGATCGCAACCCTCAGTGTCGCACCCATACCGGACTGGGACCGGCAACGGGATCGCAACCCGTGTTGCTCCCGCACCTCGCTCAGCCAGTGAGCGGCCGGTCTGTATGTGGGATCCGAACCCTCGGC
>NW_007733857.1:87798-98919 GCF_000696425.1 Galeopterus variegatus
CGGGAGCGCCTCTGCGCTCCCAAGCGGCGCACTGTAGCAGTGCGCCACCGGGCCGGCCCATTTTTTTTTTTTAATTCCTTAATTTTTTATTCCTGGTACCACTACCACAACTTACAGAGGAATATACCTGATGTAATGAAAAGAAAAAGAAAAAGACAAAGCTACAACAGATAAAAGACTTCAGGAATGTACATGTAATTGACACTACATTGCATTAATCAATAGCTGCACTTTTTGCAAACTGTGGCTATGACAATCCTGAACAAGAAGGGTTTCCTGTTTAAGGTGCAGTAACTTGTCTGACTATGGATCATTGTTCCTTCTGTGGCAGATTTTTACAGTACCTCTAATGCATTTGGGACAACTGTCCCAAAGTAACCTGCAGCTTTCCAGACAACTCCTTGCTCTCTCTCCTGCTATGAACTATAGCCCTTTTCTGCTGTTTTTAGAACCTTCTGCTACCATATCCACCACTTCCACCACCACATCCATAACCACCACCATAGGGACTGCCTGAGCTTCTTCCACCAAAATTGCCACCCTTCATGGGTCCATAACTTGATTGCTGTTGTACACTGTAATTTCCAAAATCATTATAGTTTCCGCCACCGCCAAAATTTCCTCCTTCATTGTAACCATCATATATCCTCCACCACTGCAACCATTTCTACCACCTTGGTTTCCATATCCTGGTCCACCACCACCATAGCCCCCTCTACTGTTATAACCAGGAACACCACTGTAGTTGCCACCCTCAACTCCAAATCCATTATATCTGCCATCACATCCTCCATAACTACCTTGGCTGCCCACAACCTCCACCACCATACCTCCTCTTCCACCAAAGTTTACACCATGGCCAAAATTACCTCCACCACCTCCAAAATTTCCTCCATGACCCATAACATTGCCAGCTCCACCTCCATGACCTCTCTGTGATCCAGCAGACTGTATCTCTTGTTTAGAAAGTGCTTTTATCACTTCACAATTATGCCCATTAATAGTGTGGTATTTCTGAACAATAGTTTTATCAACTGTATCATGATCATCAAAAGTTACAAAAAAGCAAATTCTCTCTTTTTTCCACTTTGCCTGTCTTCCATAACTTCTATGGTTTCAATCTTGCCAATACTTTTCAAAGTAGTCTCTCAAATTATATTCTTCTGTATCTTCTTTAATACCACCAACAAAAATTTTCTTCACTGTTAGATGGGCACTAGACTTTACAGAACCCTCTCTAGAAACAGCTCTGTTTGGTTCCACTACATGCCCATCAACCTTGTGTGGTTGAGCACACGTTGCTGAATCCACCTGTTCAACATAAGAGTAAGTCATAAAACCAAAGCCCCTGGAATGCTTTGTTTGAGGGTCTCTCGTTAGTGCACAATCTGTGAGTGTGCCCCATTTCTCAGAATGTTTTCAAACTATCATCTGTAGTTTCAAAGCTCAGACCACCAATAAACAGTTTTCTCAACTGCTCTGGTTCCTTTGGATCATGGCCCTCCATTTTGAGGCCGGATTCACTTCTTCCAACTTGAGTTCAGTATGGGACTGAGAGCTCAAATAAGTTTTAAAATAGTGAAAGATTTTCCAATGAAGGAAAACTAAAATCCTTAATGCAAATTTTGCAAAAAAGCATAGTAGCCAAGTGTTGACTAGTGTTGACTTAATTCACTTGGAGCAGTGTTTCATGGCATTTGTCACATTCAGTATAGGTTGGAGTTTAATCCTGGATCCAGGACTTAAACTTTTGTTCTCTTTCCCCTCCTAAGTTAAAGCATCCAGTTCTTTTCACCTGTGTTTTCATGTATCATTTATATTTTCATGTTATTTTTTTGAGGTAGCTGGTTTTCTGTTTTCCTTTGAGGAGACAGTGGCATGGATATGTTTAGAGTCTCAGGTGGCTTAAAACTCTAGGTGTAGTCAGTGGTGAAAGTTTTTTTCTTGGTTAGTCTCACTTTAGTGGTGATAACTATTACATATGCTGAGGGTTTTTTAAAAAAGGCTTGTGGTAGAGTATGGCCTACTATTTGCACAGTCTTGTGGCAACTGCCCACTTCCTGCTAATGAGGCAGAGTACGATCATAACTGCCTTCAAATTTTAGTTCAGCAGTTATGATGATGCCTTACAGTTTAATTTGCATTTCTTTATTTGTAGAGAAGACTGCATTTTCTGTGCAATGATTTGACATTGAGGCAGAGTACGATCATAACTGCCTTCAAATTTTAGTTCAGCAGTTATGATGATGCCTTACAATTTAATTTGCATTTCTTTATTTGTAGAGAAGACTGCATTTTCTGTGCAATGATTTGACATTGGTATTTCCTACTTTGTTAACTCAACTTTGTTTACTTGCTGTTGGGAGTCTGGGTGTTGCCCTTTGGTGGAGTTTTGCAAATAAAACTTCATGTTCTTTCTTATTCACTGCTTTTTTCTTCCAGTTGATGTGCTGAATTTTGTTCTTTTTGCTCAGGATTGCTTTGACTATTTGGGATATTTCGTTGTTACATATAAATTTTTGAATTGTTTTTTCTATTTCTGTGATGTCATTGGTAGTTTGATGGGGATTGTATTGACTCTGTAGACCACTTTGGTATAGTATGGACATTTTGACAATAATGTTTCTTCTAATTCATGAGCATGTGTTTTAGCTATTCCGAGTTCCTTGTATTTCCCTGTGAATTGCAGAATCAGCTTGTCAATTTCTGCAAAGAAGTCAGTGAGGATATTGGTAGGTATTGCATTGATTCCATAGATCAGTTTTGGGAGTATTGCAATCTTCACAATATTTAAATCTTCTAATTCATGAACTTGGGATGTCTTTCCATTTTATTTAGGTCTTTTTCAATTCCTTTCAACAATGTTTTCTTGTTTTCAGAGTATTATGTATTTTGCAGTTTTTTGCTAAATTTATTCCTAAATAATTTATTCTTTTTGATGCAATTGTAAATGGAATTTTCTTAATTTCCTTTTCAGATTGTTCATTACTAACTAGTCTGTAGAAATACAATTGATTTTCATATATTGATCTTGTAACCTACAGTTTTGCTAAACTTATTTATTAATTCGTTTTTAGTGCATTCCTTGGGATTTTTTATATACAAGATCATGTCATCTGCTAATACAAATAAATTTACTTCTTCCAACCTGGATACCTTTTATTTATTTATTTTCTTGCCTAACTGCCCTGGCTAGAATTTCCAGTACAGTGTTGGATAGAAGTGGTAAGATCAGGCATCCTTGTCTTGTTCCTGATCATCAGGGAAGCACCACCGAGGATGGTGTGAACTGTGGTTCTTATTCTTTCTTTGTTTAGTCTCATGATTTGGTTGAGAACATGCTCTAGTAACCTCCTGAGAAAGTGATCATGAGAGTGAAAGTTTTTGAGACCTCCTCAAGGATCACCAACCTTCTTGATCTGCCTGGGATTGAGGGGTTCTCAGGACATGGGAGTTTTAGTTTTAAACCAGGTCCGTTCTGGGCAAGTGGTTTGGTTTACCCAGGATGTGGGATTAATGGTGCCCTAAAGCCAGGAAAACCAGGATGAACTGGCCACCCTGCCACGTGCCTAAAAATGCCTTTGTTCTACCTTCATGCTCGATTGACAGTTTGAATCTGTATAATTTGTAGTTGGAAATTTTCCCTGAGTGGCTCCATTTTTTTCTAGCTTACAGCATGGCTCTTAGGAAGTTGTAGTCATTCTGATTTTGCTCTTAGTGTGACATGTTCTTCTTTACTCTCTAGAGGCTATTAGATCTCCCCTGTTTCCAGTGTTGTCAGAGCATCATGCTCTGTGTTTGACTCTAGTTTAATCCCATGTGCTAGGTGCTTGCTGGGCTTTTCAGCTGCAGATTCATGTCCTTCATCTCTGCGTTTAAGAAATTTCCTGCTGGCTGGTTAGCTTGGTTAGAGCATACCCTTATAACAGTGAGGTCATGGGTTCGGATCCCCATACCTGCCAGCCTCCCTCACCTCTCCCACAAAAAATAAATTTCCTTAAATTCTTTCTGGTTATCTCCTTTCCTTTATTTTTTTGTTCTCTGTCCAGCTCTTCTGTTATTCAGAAATTGGATCACCAGTTCCGTTCTTCCCGTTTTTCCCCCTATGTTCTATGTCTCTAACTTTTTGCTCTTCTTTCCTGGGAAACTCACACATGACTTCCTCAACTGTGTAGAGTTCTGCTTTTTTCCTTTGTTACTATTATTACTTTCCCAAAGCTTTTCTTTTCTTTTCTTTTTTTTTTTTTTTTTGTCTTTTGTCTTTTTTTCCGTGTCCAGCAACGGATTGCAACCCTCAGTGTTGCCCCTGTACCGGACCGGGGACCGGCAACGGGACCGCAACCCTCGGTGTTGCTCCCGTGCCTCGCTCAGCCAGTGAGCGGGAACCGGTCTGTATGTGGGATCCGAACCCTCGGGCGGGAGCGCCGCCGCACTTCCCAAGCGACGCACTTATTCAGTGCGCCACCGGGCCGGCCCCCAAAGCTTTTCTGAAAGCGATTGTGGTTGTTGTTCTTCAAGTAATATTCTGGTCTTGTTTCAGGGATACAATATCGTGTCATTGTTCTGAGAGGATGTACACACATTCACACACACACACATGTGCTCTTACTCCCAAGTACATTCACATGTGCTCTTACTCTCCTGCACACTCACATATGTGCTCTCACACACACACACGTGTGTGCACATACACACCTGCCAGAAGGACTGGGCTGGGAGGCGTTGGATGCAGGGAGCTTGGGTAGGAGGTGAATGTCCTGGGCCAGCCTGGCAGGGAGGATGTGAGCTGGGGGATGTGCATTGATGGGAAGGAAGGAGCTAGGGCTGCAGGCCTTGCAGGAGGACAAGCCTGGTTCCCCGGTAGATGTTTTGGTGACAGAAGAGCATGTGAACTATGGGTGAGAAGGTACCCTGTGCAGTGCCATATACATGCCAAGTGTTGTTGCTCTCTGTGTAGATAGAAACGTGTGTTTGGTTTCAGCTAGGAAACGACGGTTTGAGATTTAAGTGGGATGACCAGCAGACAGTTGGAAATGGGGTCTGAAGTTTGGGGAGAGAAACAGAAGTTAGAACTAGATGTGGGAGTTGTGATCTTGGAAGTGGTGGTGGGCTGTCTGAAGGGAGTGAGAAGAAAAGAAGTCAGTGCAAAAGTGGGAGAGGTCCACAATTAGGGGGTGGTTGTTAGAGGAGCCTTCAAAGAAGGAAAAGACAGACAGAGAAGGCAAATCTAGAGTGTTCCACATCAAAGATTTGAAAAAAGATTTTGAGAAGCACTCAGTCATTGACCTGAGCTGAAGAAGAGTTGAAAGGGTGGACAATGGGTGTAGCCTGGAGGACCAGGTCACAGGGCAGGTGGCAGAGCTCCTGGAGTGGACGAGGCTGGGCTCTGGTTATTTGCCATAGATGAAAAGCAGGTGAAAGGAGTCAAATGCACTCATTCGACAGTAATGTGACCCCACTTGAGATGGCAATAATCGGTAGACTAGGAGGTCATTGTCTTTGTGTGCTCTTTGCAAACTGTCTTGACATGGGAGAACTTTTATTCTTTACATTTAAAGACATTTTGAAGTCCTAGCATCTTGGCATGGTGATGTTCAGCTTCCTGCAAGCCCACCTTTCCTGTAGCTTTCTGTGGTATTTCTGTCAGCTGTTGCATGGGTCTGTCATTGCTGAATAGATGTGCTGTTGTTCCAAGCCACAGAGACCTTGCCAAATCTTAGCACCCTTTTAACCCTCATCTCAGGGTTAAATGTCCAGGTTTATAGGAAGGAGCAGGAAATTAAGTCCAGAACGAAATTCTTCCACATGACTAACGTTTTCTCCTTTGGCCTAGAATCCTATTTCCGGCAGCAGTGAGCTTATCTTCCAAAGGAACCACCATGGAACTCTGTAGACCTTGTTTATTTTTGAAGTCACTTCTTCTCAGCAGTCTGAGCTGTTATGCAGAACCATGCTGTGCCTCCATAACAGAAATTGGGTTCTTGTGCTGGGAACAGAATGAATGTCTCTGAAATCCAACAGCTGATTTTTTCCTCAGAGGTGTCCAGGGCAGCAGAGATGGAGGAAGTTAATGCATGGAGCCCTTCTAAAGCATAATTTCAAAGAGTCACGGTTAAGTGAATTTACATTTATGGCCCAAGTGACATCAACCCTTTGCGTGTGAGTTCTTCCTTAACTGAGTCACAGGGCAGCCAAATGGCTGGTCCTTGGTCACCTGCGCTCACTCTGACTGCCACTCCTGGCTCATTCTGACTTGATCGTATTAAATCACACCATTCATAGCTATCTGATCTTATAACCTTACTTGTTCACTCCCAGAAACGTTTAGGAGAAGGTGGTGCAGTCCGAATCCCGAGTTTCTGCTTGGCTGCAGCCAGCTTCTGTGCTGTGTTGGCCTCCTAGAATCCGTGCCCGTCCTAGGAGGAAGCTCCTGCGAGGTGTCCTGACCGGGGAGGTAGTCTCTGTTGCCCTTGTGGGGCGCCTGTGTCTTCAGCATCTCCACACCCTGGCCTTGCCTGCTTACCTGAGTCATGGGGTCCCTTCTCTTTTGCTTCAGGGACCTCCTTACTCCTGTTCGCCTATCCTGAGGACTCAGGTGTGCTTCCTCCCTCCAGGGCTGCCCCCTGACTTTGGTTCATATTTAGTTTTGAACCATGGCTGCCATTATCCCTGTGGTACAGGAGGACATTTTTCACCCTTGTTGGTGATACTCTCTCTTTCTTGTCTGTGCTTTTCTCCTTCTCTGCAGATGACTTTTTTCCACAAATGGCCTTTGATTTTATTGATGAGATCATGCCAAAATCCAGAACGAATACTTTATTTTCTTTTTTCTCTCTTGGATGTCTCTGTCAACCACCACAGATACTGCTCTAGCTTCCTCTCCTGTTTTTATCCTTTCTCTTTTCCCATCCTCTTTTCAGCTTAGCCCATTTAATTTTCTTATATACGAAACAGCACATATTTAATGCATGCACTTTGATAGTTTTGATGTGTACACACCCATGAAACCATTTTCACAGTTGAGCTGTGAGCATTCATCACCCCGCAGGTTTCCTCACAGTCTCTCCTGTGCCCATTCTCCTACCTCCATCCCATCCCTAGGCAGCCACTTTCTGTCACAATACATTAGTTTATGTTTTCTAAACTTGTATAAATGGAATTATACAGTATGTACTTTAAAAACATTACATAGTTTTTAGAAACTGTGGTAAAGTACATATAACATAAAATTTACCATCTTAACCATTCTCAAGTGGCATTAAGTACATTCACAGTGTTGTGCAACCATCACCACCATCCATCTCCAGAACTTTTTCATCTCCCCAAACTGAAACTCTGTCCCCATTAAGCAGTAACTGCCAATTGCCCCTTCTCTCCATCACTTAACACCCACCATTTTACTTTTTGTCTCTGTGAATCTGACTTTTAGAGACCTCATATAAGCGAATTTTGTATTATTTGTCTTTTTGTGAGCATAATGAAAGGTTCATCCATGTTGTATTATATTTTCCTTCCTTTTTAAGACTGAATAACATCTCTTGTATGAATATACACATTTTGTTTATCCATTTATCCATCAATGGCCATTTGGTTTGCTTTCAGTTGCTGTGAACAATGCTGCTGTGAACATGAGTGTACTAATATCTCTTCAAAGTATGTAGTTTTTTTTTTTTTTTTTTTTGTCCTTTTTGAGACCGGCTGGACCGCGCTCAGCCAGTAAGCTCTGTGAGTGCACCGGTCATCCCTATCACGGCTCCGAACCCGTGGTGGGAGCGCTGCTGCGCCCCCAGCGCCGCACTCTCCTGACCCCCCCCCCCCCCCGGCCCCAAAGTATGTAGTTTTTTTTTTTTTTTCCTTTTTGAGACCGGCTGGACCGCGCTCAGCCAGTAAGCTCTGTGAGTGCACCGGTCATCCCTATCACGGCTCCGAACCCGTGGTGGGAGCGCTGCTGCGCTCCCAGCGCCGCACTCTCCTGAGTGCGCCACGGGCTCGGCCCCAAAGTATGTAGTTTTTAAAGTCTGGTTTCTTTTAGGATAATTATTTTGAGAGTCAGCCATGTTATGTGTATTAGTAGTTCATTCTTTTTATTGCTTTCTCTTGTTTATTCATCCATCTATTGGTAGATATTTGGGTTGTTTCGCCTTTTTGCTATAAACAAATAAAGCTGCTATGAACGTTTGTGTACAGGTCTTTGTGTGGATGGACACTTCATTTCTCTGGGTGTGTGACTGAGGAGTGGAATGACTTTGCTGCATGGCAGGTGCCAAATTGTTCTCCAGAGGGCTGCGCATTTTATAGTCCCAATAGCATGTGTCACAGTTCCAGTTGCTCCTCATCTTAATCAGCATTTGGTGTTTTTGTTTTTTTTTTTGTTGTTTGGCAGCTGGCCAGTAAGGTGATCTGAACCCTTGACCTTGGTGTTATCAGCCCCATGCTCTCCCAGGTGAGCTAACAGGCCAGCCCAAGTCTTAATTTTTAGACATTCTCACAGGTTCTCATAGGAACAGAGGGGTATTTCATTGTAGTTTGAATTTGCATTTCCTTGATAAGCAATGATGTTACAGTCCTTTATATTTTCTTTGGTGAAGTGTCTGTTCAAATCTTTTGCCCATTTTAAAAAATTGGGTTGTTTGTTTTCTCATTATTGATTTTTGAGAGTTCTGTGTATATTCTGGATACGAGTACATTATCAAATGTATAATTTGCAAATATTTTCTCCTAGTCTTTGGATTATCCTTTTATTCTTTTAACATTGCCTTTTGAAAAACACAGGTTAGTTTTGTTGAAGGTCTAGTATATCAGTTTGTTCTTTTATAGGTCGTGTTTTTGGTGTCATATCTAGAAATTCTTCCTAACCCAAAGTCATGAAGATATTCTCCTATGTTTCTATTAGAAGTTTTACAGTTTTAGGTTTTATATTTAGGTCTGTGATCCATTTTGAGTCATTTTTGGAATGTGGTACAAGGAGTGCCTTGAAGTTCATCTTTTTTGTGCATATGGATGTCCAATTATGTTCGCATCATTTGTTGAAAGGACTGTCCTTTCCTCACTGAATTTTAAAATATTTTTCCCTTTTCCTTTGTCTTCTGCCTCTTTGCGTGGGAAGCCTCCCTTACCCACAAGTTTCTCCTGGCCCTGTTACCCCTCAGGCACATGGTTCCCTTTCATTTTGTGCTGTGCTTTCCTTCTTCTGCTAGTTCTACCTAGCCCTTGTCTTTTATTCTTGTAGAAACACTAGCAGTTCGATTTCCACCTTTTCAAGTTAAAATAGTGTCTTTCTCCCAAGCTGTGGACAACCTTCTTGGGGTTAGAGTGAGTGGCTTTTCCTGAGCTTCTCTCTCTTGATCTCTTCTAAGATGTGATGCTGTCAACTGCCCGTTCTCCTTGAAACATGTGTGTGTGGCTTCTGTGCTCTCCTGATTCTCTTCTTCCCCAATGATTAATCTTTCAGCCTATTTCTTGGGTTTGTCTTCTTCCCACCCCTCAACATTGGGTGTTCTCAAGATTATCTCTATAATCAGCCCTTTTCTTCTTCTTTTGGCAGTCTTTTCCCTTGGAGAGCTCATCCACTCCCAGAGCCTGAAGCCACACATCGGTGGTTTATTCTGACCTCTGTTCTCTGTGTCTCTGTCTTTGGGCCTTCAGTTTAATTGTCCTCATGTTCTGCAGATTTACAGGTGACCACATCAGCCTCCTGACCTCCTTTCTCTATGAAGGGTCATACTATTCTCTCCATTGTGCAAGCTCAGACCACCCTCTCTCCTCTCTTGCTTGTCCATGTGCACTGAGTCACAACTTCCCTGCAATTTGCCTTGATATTCTGAACAAAGTGAGCATGTCCTTAGGGAGAAAGTCTTACAAATTATTTTTTCTCTCTTTCTTTCTTCTTTTGGAGTGAGGCTGGGAGAGTGCACGTGGCAGGCGGTCTATGTCCAGCTTCCTCCCTGAGCTGGAGCAGGGCCACAGGGGTCAGGGGTGGTTCCGTGTGACTATGTGGATACAGAGTTGGAGCTCGTGAAAGTATCACCCAGCTTAGTTACTAAGCTGTACTGTGAAGACAGTCCCCACATCTCAATGGAATTTTATTTCTCCCTGATTGTGTGAATGAGAACAAACACAAACTGTCCTTCCTTTGCTCTCATAGCACAACAATCACAATCAACACAGAAGACAGACTTCTGTGACCAAATATGTGGGTTTTTTACCCCATACACTAAGCAATTAATTCTGCAGCAGACACTAGCTGGGTGTTCTCCCGTTCAATTTCGGCACTACCTACCTGGAGATAGCATAAGAACCCGCAGGTTGAAAGTTGAGGGTTCAGAGTGACAGCACGTCGGCCGCCATGTCAGCCGGTAGGGCTGGAGATGGACCCGGGGCCCGCGGTAACCTGCCTTTCGCCTGCCATTCCCAGGGATTAAAATGCAGCTGTGAGAGAGTTCTGGTCCCCGGGGCGTTTGATATAGGAAACATGGTGGTGGGAAGGGAGTGAACCGCCCGCGCCCAGCGCCGGCAGGATCCCAGAGGCCACCAGCAAGAAGAGGAACTCAGAAAGCCTGATGGTGAGTCAGAATCTCTGGTGTCCTTGCTTGCGCCAGGGGTAGCTGTTACTACCCAGGTGGATTGCTCTGAAGGATTACTGAGACCTTGAAGGGGACTCTCATAATACGTGCACTGAGGTTTGGAGTGCGTGCCATGTTGTGAAATTTACAAAATCCTCCCCGGGAAGAAGCCGCCTGGAGCGGCTGCCACTCAGTGCCCGGCCACCGCAGCAGCTGCTCTCAGCACCAGGCCAGGCTGCGCAGCTCCGCCACTGGGACTCGGGGTCCGGCGACAGCGGTATCTGCTGGGAGGGGGCTGTCATCTCCCCGGCCCCGGGTGCCGCTGGAACCGCGAGCCGAAGAGAGACTGAGCAGGCTGCGGCACGAACAGGAGCCAGGAGCACCAGGGGCGGCAAGAGGCGGCCGGGGCGGCTCTGGCTGTGGAGGCTTCTGCGGGAGCATAACACGGGAGCTGAGACTCATCTGAGGGAGCAGCGTGAATGCCCTGCCATCTTCCTGGTAGTCAATTTTGGACTTGCCTGACACTAGTGTCCAACTGAGTAATCACTGAGGTAGCCAC
>NW_007733857.1:98929-102066 GCF_000696425.1 Galeopterus variegatus
AGTTTTTTTTTTTTTTTTTTTTGTCCTTTTTGAGACCGGCTGGACCGCGCTCAGCCAGTAAGCTCTGTGAGTGCACCGGTCATCCCTATATAGGATCCGAACCCGTGGTGGGAGCGCTGCTGCGCTCCCAGCGCCGCACTCTCCTGAGTGCGCCACGGGCTCGGCCCCAAAGTATGTAGTTTTTAAAGTCTGGTTTCTTTTAGGATAATTATTTTGAGAGTCAGCCATGTTATGTGTATTAGTAGTTCATTCTTTTTATTGCTTTCTCTTGTTTATTCATCCATCTATTGGTAGATATTTGGGTTGTTTCGCCTTTTTGCTATAAACAAAGCTGCTATGAACGTTTGTGTACAGGTCTTTGTGTGGATGGACACTTCATTTCTCTGGGTGTGTGACTGAGGAGTGGAATGACTTTGCTGCATGGCAGGTGCCAAATTGTTCTCCAGAGGGCTGCGCATTTTATAGTCCCAATAGCATGTGTCACAGTTCCAGTTGCTCCTCATCTTAATCAGCATTTGGTGTTTTTGTTTTTTTTTTTGTTGTTTGGCAGCTGGCCAGTAAGGTGATCTGAACCCTTGACCTTGGTGTTATCAGCCCCATGCTCTCCCAGGTGAGCTAACAGGCCAGCCCAAGTCTTAATTTTTAGACATTCTCACAGGTTCTCATAGGAACAGAGGGGTATTTCATTGTAGTTTGAATTTGCATTTCCTTGATAAGCAATGATGTTACAGTCCTTTATATTTTCTTTGGTGAAGTGTCTGTTCAAATCTTTTGCCCATTTTAAAAAATTGGGTTGTTTGTTTTCTCATTATTGATTTTTGAGAGTTCTGTGTATATTCTGGATACGAGTACATTATCAAATGTATAATTTGCAAATATTTTCTCCTAGTCTTTGGATTATCCTTTTATTCTTTTAACATTGCCTTTTGAAAAACACAGGTTAGTTTTGTTGAAGGTCTAGTATATCAGTTTGTTCTTTTATAGGTCGTGTTTTTGGTGTCATATCTAGAAATTCTTCCTAACCCAAAGTCATGAAGATATTCTCCTATGTTTCTATTAGAAGTTTTACAGTTTTAGGTTTTATATTTAGGTCTGTGATCCATTTTGAGTCATTTTTGGAATGTGGTACAAGGAGTGCCTTGAAGTTCATCTTTTTTGTGCATATGGATGTCCAATTATGTTCGCATCATTTGTTGAAAGGACTGTCCTTTCCTCACTGAATTTTAAAATATTTTTCCCTTTTCCTTTGTCTTCTGCCTCTTTGCGTGGGAAGCCTCCCTTACCCACAAGTTTCTCCTGGCCCTGTTACCCCTCAGGCACATGGTTCCCTTTCATTTTGTGCTGTGCTTTCCTTCTTCTGCTAGTTCTACCTAGCCCTTGTCTTTTATTCTTGTAGAAACACTAGCAGTTCGATTTCCACCTTTTCAAGTTAAAATAGTGTCTTTCTCCCAAGCTGTGGACAACCTTCTTGGGGTTAGAGTGAGTGGCTTTTCCTGAGCTTCTCTCTCTTGATCTCTTCTAAGATGTGATGCTGTCAACTGCCCGTTCTCCTTGAAACGTGTGTGTGGCTTCTGTGCTCTCCTGATTCTCTTCTTCCCCAATGATTAATCTTTCAGCCTATTTCTTGGGTTTGTCTTCTTCCCACCCCTCAACATTGGGTGTTCTCAAGATTATCTCTATAATCAGCCCTTTTCTTCTTCTTTTGGCAGTCTTTTCCCTTGGAGAGCTCATCCACTCCCAGAGCCTGAAGCCACACATCGGTGGTTTATTCTGACCTCTGTTCTCTGTGTCTCTGTCTTTGGGCCTTCAGTTTAATTGTCCTCATGTTCTGCAGATTTACAGGTGACCACATCAGCCTCCTGACCTCCTTTCTCTATGAAGGGTCATACTATTCTCTCCATTGTGCAAGCTCAGACCACCCTCTCTCCTCTCTTGCTTGTCCATGTGCACTGAGTCACAACTTCCCTGCAATTTGCCTTGATATTCTGAACAAAGTGAGCATGTCCTTAGGGAGAAAGTCTTACAAATTATTTTTTCTCTCTTTCTTTCTTCTTTTGGAGTGAGGCTGGGAGAGTGCACGTGGCAGGCGGTCTATGTCCAGCTTCCTCCCTGAGCTGGAGCAGGGCCACAGGGGTCAGGGGTGGTTCCGTGTGACTATGTGGATACAGAGTTGGAGCTCGTGAAAGTATCACCCAGCTTAGTTACTAAGCTGTACTGTGAAGACAGTCCCCACATCTCAATGGAATTTTATTTCTCCCTGATTGTGTGAATGAGAACAAACACAAACTGTCCTTCCTTTGCTCTCATAGCACAACAATCACAATCAACACAGAAGACAGACTTCTGTGACCAAATATGTGGGTTTTTTACCCCATACACTAAGCAATTAATTCTGCAGCAGACACTAGCTGGGTGTTCTCCCGTTCAATTTCGGCACTACCTACCTGGAGATAGCATAAGAACCCGCAGGTTGAAAGTTGAGGGTTCAGAGTGACAGCACGTCGGCCGCCATGTCAGCCGGTAGGGCTGGAGATGGACCCGGGGCCCGCGGTAACCTGCCTTTCGCCTGCCATTCCCAGGGATTAAAATGCAGCTGTGAGAGAGTTCTGGTCCCCGGGGCGTTTGATATAGGAAACATGGTGGTGGGAAGGGAGTGAACCGCCCGCGCCCAGCGCCGGCAGGATCCCAGAGGCCACCAGCAAGAAGAGGAACTCAGAAAGCCTGATGGTGAGTCAGAATCTCTGGTGTCCTTGCTTGCGCCAGGGGTAGCTGTTACTACCCAGGTGGATTGCTCTGAAGGATTACTGAGACCTTGAAGGGGACTCTCATAATACGTGCACTGAGGTTTGGAGTGCGTGCCATGTTGTGAAATTTACAAAATCCTCCCCGGGAAGAAGCCGCCTGGAGCGGCTGCCACTCAGTGCCCGGCCACCGCAGCAGCTGCTCTCAGCACCAGGCCAGGCTGCGCAGCTCCGCCACTGGGACTCGGGGTCCGGCGACAGCGGTATCTGCTGGGAGGGGGCTGTCATCTCCCCGGCCCCGGGTGCCGCTGGAACCGCGAGCCGAAGAGAGACTGAGCAGGCTGCGGCACGAACAGGAACCAGGAGCACCAGGGGCGGCAAGAGGCGGCCGTGGCG
>NW_007733857.1:102959-103484 GCF_000696425.1 Galeopterus variegatus
CAGAAGTTGGAACCCCTACTAAATGCTTGAGAAGGAGCTCTTGGAAATCCGGTTGACTGGGAAGCCCCCTGCCACAATGAATAAACATCAAAGAAAAGACACCAGAAACACGAAAAATCAAGAAAGTACACCACCCAAAGATAATAAGTCTCAAGCTCTAGATCCTATAGAACAAGAAGCCCTTGAAATGACTGACAAGGCATTTCGAGTGATAATTCTAAGGAAACTGAATGAGATACAAGAAAACTCAGCTAGACATCATGAGGAAACGAGGAAAAGTATACAGGACCTGAAAGAGGGAATGTACAAGGAAATCAATGCCCTGAAAAAAAATGTAGCAGAAGTTGCCGAGTTGAAGAAGCTATTCAGCAAAATAAAAAACACACCGGAGAGTTTAACCAGCAGGCTTCTCGAAGTTGAAGAGAGAACCTCTGAACTTGAAGATGGGCTGCTCAAAATAACAGAAGCAGACAAAAAAAAAAAAAGAAAAAAGAATCAAAGGCATTGAAGAAAATCTGAGAGAGA
>NW_007733858.1:0-1419 GCF_000696425.1 Galeopterus variegatus
TCTCTCTCTCTCTCTCCCCCCCACCTCCCTCCCTCCCTCCCTCCCTCCATCTGTCCCTCCTTCCTTCTTTTCCAGTTATGAGTGAGGACATGTGGAATTGCTCTTTCCATGCCTGGCTTATTCCACGTAACACAATTTTCTCTAAGTTTTTCCATGTTGCTGCAAATGGCAGAATTTTATTCTTTTTTATGACTGAGTAGTATTCCATTGTGTATATATACCACATTTTCCCTATCTAGTCATCTGTTGATGAACGTTTAGGTTGGTTGCAACTCTTAGCTATTGTAAACAGAGCTGTGATAAACATGGGTGTGCAGGTATGCCTTCAACATGATGATTTACATTCCTTTGGGTATACACCCAGCAGTGGGATTGCTGGATCATATGGCAGTTCTATCTGTAGTTGTTTGAGAAACCTCCACACCATTTTCCATAATGGCTGCACTAAATTTACAGTCCCCCCAGCACTGTAGGAGTGTTCTCCATTCTCCACATCCTCACCAGCATTTGATATTCTTTGTCTTTTTGATAATAGTCCATCTAACTAGGGTGAGATGATACCTCAATGTGGTTTTGATTCACATTTCCCTGATGCTTAGTGATGCTGAGCATTTTTTCATGTGTCTATTGGCAATTTGTATGTCTTTCTTTGACAAATATTGATTTAGCTCCTTTACCCATTTTTTAAATTAGGTCCCCCTTTGTTTTTTACTGTGTTTTTTTCCCTGGATATTAATCCCTTCTCAGACACATAGTTTGGAAATACTTTCTCCCATTCTGTAAGTTATCTTTTTACTATGTTAATTGTTTCTTTTGCTGTGTGGAAGCCTTTTAGTTTGATATAATCCCATTTGCTAATTTATCCTTTTGTTGCCTGTGCTTTGGGGGTCATATTCATGAAGTCTTTGCCCAGTCCTATTTCTTGAAGTGTTTCCCCTATGTTTTTTTCTAGGAGTTTTATAGTTTCAGGTCTTCTATTTAAGTCTTTAATCCATTTTGAGTTGATTTTGGTACATGGTGAGAGATACTGGTCCAGTTTTATTCTTCTACATATGGATGTCCAGTTTTTCCAGCACCATTTATTGAAGAGGCAGTCTTTTCCCCTATGTATGTTCATGTTGCTTTTGTCAAAGATCAGTTGGCTGTAAGTATATGGGTTGATTTCTGGTTTTTCTATTCTGTTCCATTGGTCTGAAAATCTGTTTTTATGCCAGTACCATGCTGTTTTATAGCTTTGCAGTATAAGTTGAAGTCAGGTAGTGTTATGCCTCTGGCTTTATTTTATTTTGTTTTTTTGCTCAAGATTACTTTGGCTATTTGGGGTCGTTTGTTGTTTCATATAAATGTTAGGATTGTTTTTTCTATATCTGTGAAGAATGTCATTGGTATTTTGATAGGAATTGCATTGAATCTGTAGAT
>NW_007733858.1:2181-4003 GCF_000696425.1 Galeopterus variegatus
AAGTCAGGTAGTGTTATGCCTCTGGCTTTATTTTATTTTGTTTTTTTGCTCAAGATTACTTGGGCTATTTGGGGTCGTTTGTTGTTTCATATAAATGTTAGGATTGTTCTTTCTATATCTGTGAAGAATGTCATTGGTATTTTGATAGGAATTGCATTGAATCTGTAGATCGAACATTTTCATAATGTTTATTCTTCCAATCCCAAAGCATGGAAAGTCTTTCCACCTTTTTATGTCCTCTTTAATTTCTTTCAGCAGTGATTTGTAGTTTTTGTTGTAAAGATCTTTCATTCCCTTGGTTAAATTGATTCCTAAATATTTTATTATTTTTGGTGATTATTGTAAATGGGCTTGCTTTCTTGATTTCTTTTTCTGCTAGTTCATTATTGGAGTATACAAACATTATTGATTTTTGTGTGTTGATTTTTGTATCTTTTGTAACTTTTCTGAAATCATTTATCAGCTCTAAGAGTTTTTCAGTAGAGTCTTTAGGTTTTTCTATATATAAGATCATGCCATCTGTAAACAGAGACAATAGGACTTTGTCTTTTCCAATCTGGATGCCCTTTATTTCTTTCTCTTTCCTGATTGCTCTGGCTAGTAGTCAATACTATTTTAAATAGAAGTGATGAGAGTGGGCATCCTTGTCTTGTGCCTGTTCTTAAAGGAAAAGCTTTCATCTTTTCCCCATTCAGGATGATATTGACAGTGGGTTTTTTACATATGGCTTTTGTTGTTTTGAGATACTTTCCTTCTATATCTACTTTGCTGAGAGTCTTTTTCATGAAGAGATGTTGAATTTTGTCAAATGCTTTTTCTGTGTTTATTGAGATAATCATATAAATTTTTTGTCCTTGATTTTGTTGCTGTGGTGTATCGTATTTATTGACTTGCACAGGTTGAACCATCCTTGCATCCCTGGGATGAATCCCACTTGATCGTGTTGTGTAATTTTTTTGATGTATTGGTGTATTCTGATTGCTAATATTTTGCTGAGTTTTGCATCTATGTTCATTAGAGATATTAGCCTGTAGTTTTCTTTTTTGTTGTATCTTTGTCTGGTTTTGGTATCAGGGTGATGCTGGCCTCATAAAATGAGTTTGGGAGAATAGCTTCTTTCTCAATTTTTTGGAATAGTTTGAAGAGAATTGGTATTTATTCTTCTTTAAGGGTTTGGTTGAATTCTGCAGTAAAACCATACAGTCCTGGGCTTTTCTTTGTTGGGGACTGTTGATTACTGTTTCAATTTCTTTACTTGTTATTGATCTATTCAGATTTTCTACAAGAACAATCCAATCCCAAAATTAGTAGACAGAAAGAAATAATAAGGTCAGAGCAGAACTAAATGAAATAGAAACCCCCAAAATGTACAAAATGAAACAAAAAGTTTTTTTCAGAAGGTAAACAAAATAGACAAACCATTAGCTAGGTTAACATAACAAAGAAAAAAAAAGAAGAAGAAGAGAGAAGACCAAAATAAGAAAAATCAGAAATGAAAAAGGAAACATATCATCTGATTCCACAGAAATACATAGAATCATTAGAAACTAGTATGAACAACTATATGCCAACAAATTTGAAAACCTGGAGGAAATGGATAAATTTCTGGAAACATACAAACTACTGAGACTGAACCAAAAGACATAAATAAACTGAACAAATATTTGTTGTTTTAAACGTTGAGGATTTCAGATAGTTTTGTTACACAGCCGTTAATAACTAATACAAATGTACTTCTAATGACAGAATAACTTTAATGGAGGCAGAAGATCTTCAAAGGTGCTAGTTTTATGTAAGGCCAGCAGTTCCAGCTCTCTCCAGG
>NW_007733858.1:4623-7291 GCF_000696425.1 Galeopterus variegatus
GGCAGAAGATCTTCAAAGGTGCTAGTTTTATGTAAGGCCAGCAGTTCCAGCTCTCTCCAGGTCCCAAGGGTCTAAGCCCTCATCATCCCTTCTAAATGGGGCATTAAAACCCTGGCCCTCAGATGTTAGGACACATGCCCAAGACTTACATCTCAAGGCATCATCTCCCTGCAAGCTCCCTTTTAGTTTCTGGCAGCACCTGAAAATTTCTCTTACTTTTGAACTTAATCCTGTACTCTTTAAACATTTTGTCATATTTATCCAGGGTTTCTCTATGTTTTAGGAAGAAGTGAATGTCCTCATTGGCTCAGTTCTCCCCATTGCCAGAAATTCCCAAGTGAAGCAGAAGGCTCTGGACACTCATACACAGGATGATTTAAAATCAAGGAGTCTCTGTATTTTAATTCCCAATATTGAAACAGATTGTTCTTTACCAATTGTTAAAATGCCAACTCTTGTTCACAATATAAATGATCTCCCAGGATGAATGCCATTAGGGCAATCTGGTGGCTTAATTGCTTCCTCCCTGATGACTTATGACTTGGAACGCATAGGAAAGTAGGGTATCAAAACAAATACTTGAAGGCCAAAGATAAAAAATGCTAATAATTAGTAACAGCTAGAAGCAAGTTAATTCTCAGTGGGCCCATAATGCCAACTATTTAATGCAAATTAACAAATGTCATTTTAATGTAAAGGATTTGAAAGCTAATATTCTAATTTTCCAAGTAAGATCAATAATTCAACACACAATAATATGTTCCAGGAAGGAATTTAGAACTAGAGCAATAACTTTATTTCAGAGATAAGTGAAATGCTGCATGAAGTTTATATTTGTAGATCTAAAATTAGTCTAAATTAGAGTTAGGTGCCACATGCATTGGAAGGAAGTCTTCATAAAAATGAAAAGTGCAAGCAATAGCTGATCACTAAGTGGGAAAATTGGTCACATAGTACTAGATAATGAGACAATCTCTTATTTATTTGATGGATTATGAAGGATAATTCTGAATTAAAATGGTGTTGTTTTGAATTCTTGGATCTTGTGTTTTAAATAAAAGTTTACTACATGAATAATGAAACAGCATTCCAATTTCTGGTATGGGGCCGCTCTGGATGAATAATTTTGACCCAAGGTATAAAAGCACACCCCTACATTCAGACTGTAAACTCACCGTAACCAGGAATGACATGATTTTTGTGCCTGGTTTACACAAAGCACTAAAGAAAACCACTGTATTAGTCCGTTTTGTGTTGCTATAACAAAATACCCAAGACTGGGTAATTTACAAGGAAAATGAAATTTATTGCTTACAGTTTCTGAGGCTGGGAAGTCCAAAGTCCATCTGATGGTGCTGACAGTGACCCAGGGGTCTCACATTGCAAGATGGTGGAAGCAGAGAGAGCAAGAGAGACAGACTCCCCTCTCTCTTCTTTTAAAGCCCCCAGAACCACACCCCTGGCCACCATTTTTAATCCATTCACTACTGCATGATCCTACAATCTAATCACCTCTTCAAGGCTCCACCTTTCAATGACCATAATAGGATTTCCCACCCTCTAAACAGTCACAGTGGGTGCCAAGTTTCTACATAAAACTTGGGGGACAAAATTCAAGCTTCAATGAGTTTGGGGAGGCATAAGTTCAATCCACTACAACCACTCAAAGCTGGTAACTTCCATTTGTGTAGTACTTTGCAGTTGATAAGCATATTCTCACACCACATCTCAATTGATCCTTAAAATAAGCCTTCATGGTGGGCATTCTTAGCTCATTTGACAGATGAGGGAATTGAGAAGTTATGGTTTGCCTGGGGGTCATGCAGGGTTCCTCCCTGGACCTCAGTGGCACATTAGCACATGCAGAGAGACTTCTGTTGCCCCCAACANTTCCTCCCTGGACCTCAGTGGCACATTAGCACATGCAGAGAGACTTCTGTTGCCCCCAACACTTGGCTCCTTCTCCTCTGCCTGTGCATTTGATCTCCCTATCAGGTGGTCTCCTTCATCATTCTTCATTCTTTTGAAGTGTATTGGGTCCTCTAGCTGTTCTAGCATTTGTTTATAGTCTTTTGTGTGTTGTGTTTGTTCTTTATCAGACAGAGTTCTAATGCGTCTTCGACAGGTGGACTGTAAACTCCTTGTTCTGTGGCAAGTTCTCTATTTCTGCTCCGTCTTCCCCGCTACCCCCCACCCCCACATCTAGGTATTATTCTTACTCCAATTAAAAACAGAACAACTTTGTACTGAAGTATACTATGCATACAGAAACACTCCGTGCAATACCTTTACAACAAGGCAATGTGCGCATGTATTCAGGGCCTTGAACAAAAAACAGAGTTACCAGCACTCCAGAAACTCCCTCATGTCCCCTCTCAGTCACCAACTTCTCAAAAGGCAATCATTGGTCTGACTTCTAGTAGCATACATTAGTTTTGCCTGTTTTTGGAATGTATGTAAATGAAATCTTTTATGTCTGGCTTCTTTGGCTCAACAGTGTGTTTGGGAGACTTCATCATGTTGTAGAATGTGATTGTAGAATGTTCATTTGCAATGCTGCATAATATTCCATTGTGTGGACTTTATTATTTTATTAGAATATTTTTATTATATGTAAAATAATATATTGTAATAGAGTAGACAACTAATCCAATAGGCACATATTCTA
>NW_007733858.1:8368-9163 GCF_000696425.1 Galeopterus variegatus
TTTAAAATTTGTAATAATTTAGACTGGAGTTTAACTGATTTCTCTTTTATTTAGAAAACAACAATTTTCTTCAAAGGTAATGTCAATTAATATTTCAGTATAAGGGATATATTTCAAATTCAAGATCTAGTTATCAAACACTTTAGTAACTACATTTACATACAAGGGGACTTCAAAAGGTTCATGGAAAATGGATTTAAAAGATAAAAATAAAAAGTATAAACTTTATTTCTCATCATAAGCTCCATCAAGTTCAAGACGGTTTTGCAATCAATCAGTGATACCAGCCATTTAGTCCAACCCCAAAGAACTGAGGGTCCTGGGAATTTAACCATGTCAATGCAGCCTTTTTTACATTATTAACTGAAGAAAAATGAGTGCCCTCTAAAGACTTTTTAAGGTTAAGGAACAAAAAGAAATCACAAGGAGCCAAATAAGGTCTATAAGGTGAATGCCTAATCATTTATCATTGAAACTCTTGCAAAATTGCCGTTTTTCGTTGACAGGAGTGAGCAGCAATATTGACATGGTGGAGAAGGACTCGCTCGTGAAGCTTCTCTGGATGTTTTTCTGCTAAACCTTTGGCTGACATTCTCCAAACGCTCTCATAATGAGCAGATGTTATTGCTCTTGGGCCCTCCAGAAAGTCCACAAGCAAAATGCCTTGAGCATCCCAAAAAACTATTGCCATGACCTTTGCTCTTGACCCGTGACTGTTGCTTTGATTAGAAGAGCGCTTCCACCTCTTGGTAGCCATGGCTTTGATTGTGCTTTGTCTTCAGGACTGTACTGGTA
>NW_007733858.1:9880-10995 GCF_000696425.1 Galeopterus variegatus
ACACCGAGGGTTGCGATCCCATTGCCGGTCAGTAAAAAAGACAAAAAGGAAAAAAAAAATTCCCATTGAAAGCTCTGCTCTTGTCTGCAGCTGATTTGGGCATAACAGTTTTGGCATTTATCAAGCAGAAAGTTTGCTCAACTGTAATTTTTCAATCAGAATTGTGTATGCTGAACCAGCTGAGATGTCTATGGTGTTGGCTGTTGTTTCTGTTGTTAATTGTAAGTGCTCTTCAATTAGTACAGGAACAAGATCAATTTTTTCTTTGCAAATTGATGTGGATGGTCTGCTGCTGTGGACTTCAATCTCAACATCATCTTAAAATGAGTTATTCATTTGTAAACTGCTGATTTCTTTAGAGCATTGTCCCATATACTTTTCGTGAAGCATCAGTGATGTCACCATTCTTCTACCCAAGCTTCACCATAAATTTGATGTTTGTTCTTATTTCAATTTTAGCTGAATTCATGTTGCTCTAATAGGGGCTCTTTTCAAACCACTGTCTTATTTTTCTTAGTGCTTCAAACTAGATCTTGTTCAGTCATGTTATAACAAATTAGTACAAGTTTATTTTGTTGCAAGAAAGTTTTGCAATCCATGTGTAGGTATTTCACAATACACATTTTTCAGGAACTTACTGGAGTCTGCTTCTTTATAACCCAAAAGGTAATTACAGATGGGCCTTATCTAGAAATAAAAACGAGTTATCCAATGTATTAGTCCATTTCTGTTGCTTATAACAAAACAAATGGAACTGGGTGATTTATAAAGAAAATGAAATTTATTTGCTTCCAGTTTCTGAGGCTGGGAAGTCCAAAGTCCATCTGGTGGTGGTGACAGTTACCCAGTGTTCTCACATTGCAAGATGGTGGAAGCTGAGAGACAGAGAGAGAGAAAGACAGACAGAATCTCCTCTCCCTTCTTTTAAATCCCTCAGAACCATGCCCCTGACCACCATTTTTAATCCACTCACTACTGTGCGGTCCTACAATCTAATCACTTCTTCAAGGCTCCACCTTTCAATTACCAGAGTAGGATTTTTCACCCTCTTAATAGTCACAGTGGGAACCAAGTTTCTAATACATAAAACTTGGGGGACACAATTCAAGCTTCAG
>NW_007733858.1:11300-27842 GCF_000696425.1 Galeopterus variegatus
TTTGTTAGAAGGTCCTATTGAAGGTCTATAATGTAGCCTCATGTTACCCAATACTGAAGGTTATGAAACAGTGATTAGATACTTTAGTATACTGGATAATTTCTTTTATAAGTTACACTACATTCTGTTATTTAAGATCATCTTGATTTAGACATGATACTGGCCTTGGTATTAATCTAGCTTGCGTGTAAGCACGGAATATTTATCAGCATGTGTAACTTTTCCTCCAATTAACCAGGAAGGACATGGGTAATCCTAATCACGTTTAAATATTCATTGAGCAATTTGTACATGGAAGCCATGGTGTAAACTATAAAGTGCTGTGGTAGGGGAGAGTTACTATGATCATGACTTTCAGATCCTCTCCCCACTCCCAGCCTCATTTTATTCTAAGTGCTTCTCCTGCAGAGTTACAACATGGAGTTTGGTCATTTCCAAACCTTTTCTTACTAAACACCTCCTTCCCTTTTTTCACCCTTCTTTATTACTATTTTTGGACAAGCTGAATCCCCTGCTTCTCTTTGCAAATTAATTCTCCTATCATCTCCTAAGAATAATGCTTTTCTCTATCTGCCACACAATGAATTAGGAGAAGTGTTTAGTGCCCTGGAAGATAGTAGAAGAGCATTAAACCAGCTCTAGGAGCCAGAGGATGAGGTAGAGAGAGGGCACCAGGGAAAGTGTTTCCCGAGGGAGTGATCTTGAGACTCAGAACTGAAAGCATGGGGATGCATGCGGTGGGGGTAAGATATGGGTTAGTCGGTGTGTTTGGGGCAGAATGAGCTGTGTTTAGGAAAGAGCAGGACACTTGCCATGAGCCAGGGGCTCTCCCTTTTTGCAGTAAGTTGGAATGCCCTGCTAGAGCAGCTGTCTCTTGTCATAATCACGCCATGTACCAAAAACTGCACAATCACTGCAGTGTACAACCATGAGCGTTTATTGCTCATTCACCGGAGGAGTTTGGAGATGTGGCTCTGGGAAATATAGATTTAGTAAAATTAATCATATTCTTATAAACCTATGTGCACACCCGGGTAATGTGAACCTTAGAGGAGGCACAGCAGGGAGGAGGCCAGCTGTGGAGCCCCCACACTTGTGTGTGAAACCTGTTTGGTCCCAGGCAGGGTAGTATATGCTTCTTCACCTGTAAAATGATAATAATCACAGTACACACTTCATGGAATGGCTCTGAAGGTCCTATGGAGAGAATATGTGAAAAGGCTGGGCACAGCGCCTCGCCCGTAATTAGCACTCAGCGAGTAATATAATTAATTCATTGAATAAAACTTTTATTGCTCCTTTTAAGTTTTTCTCTGTAAGTTCTTCTGAAAATTGGTCATTTAGAACAATACTGATGTCAGTCCTTTCAGGCTGCTGTAACAGAATGCCATAGACTGGGTGGCTGAAATAACAGACATTTATTTCTCCCAGTTCTGGAGGCTGGAAGCCTAAAATCTGGGTGCCAGTGTGGTCGGGTTCTGGTGAGGACCTTCTTCCTGATTATGTCCTCATCTGGCCTTCTCTGGTGTGGAGAGAGAGAGAGAGAGAGAGAGAGAGAGAGAGAGAGAGAGAGAGAGAGATCCCCCTTTTTCTTCTAAGGACACATCCCATCATGAGGGCCCCACCCTTATGGTACAATTACCTCCCAAAGGCCCACACTTCAAAATACCATCCCATTGGGGGTTAGGGTTTCAATATGAATTTTGGGGGGACACAAGCATTCTGTCTATAGCAACCGATAACATTCATATAGTGTATTAAAATTCATAAGATGCGGGCCGGCCCGGTGGCGCACTGGATAAGTGCGCCGCTTGGGAAGCGCAGCGGCGCTCCCGCCCGAGGGTTCGGATCCCACATACAGACCGGTTCCCGCTCACTGGCTGAGCGAGGCGTGGGAGCAACGCCGAGGGTTGCGATCCCGTTGCCGGTCCCTGGTCTGGTACGGGGGCAACACTGAGGGTTGCGATCCGTTGCCGGACACGGAAAAAAGACAAAAGACAAAAAAAAAAAAAAATTCATAAGATGCTTTTATAGACCTTCTTTGATCCACATAATAATATGTTAGTAAATAGTGAAGAGGAATTTGAGGTTCAGGAATGTTAAATGTTTCAAGTGAGGTTGTTCAGCCCATATCCTCACAGCTGGAATCCATCTCCTGGCTGGAATATAACCACACTCCAGATGTGCACACTGAAGGTTTAGCAAGTCAGGCCCTGGAAACGCACATGCTAACTTTCCCTTCCAAATTCCCCACAGAAGAGCATCAGGCAACCTAGGCTTACATCCAGGTGGCCCTAAGAGTGTTGGAGGCTCAAAGGAGATAAGACAATGTGGAGAATTCCTTTCTACATTGTAACATGTCACATATGTTAGTTGTCAAACAGTCCTATTGTGTTTAGTGGAGTCTTATCCTACCAGTGCAATACGGCTCACACAGCTACTTTCAACCCCTTAAAGTTTTGCAAACTTCAAGTTTCATGTGTAAAGAAAGGCAGATATTAACACAAGTCAGCAAACATTTTGAAGTGAGTAGTTTTTCTGGTCCCAAGAGTCCTTGCTTAACTTAGCCATTATGAGTATTTACAGTGATTTTACTTCATGCCACTTTAGGTTGGGGTCAGGGTTGGGCCAATGAGGAGTCACATTGTAATAGAAGATTTCCTTTCTCTCCCAAATTCCTGATGAAGAATGAGGTTGTGTGCCTGTGTGTGTGTGCAGGTGTGCACGTGTGTGCATACGTGTGTGCTGGGGCATGGGAGCAGCGGGAGTGTATAGGAAGACATAGGTGCGCATTTTCAGGTTCCTGTACTTGACCTCTTTGGCTACTTGTGTTCTGATACAAGTTTCCTCTCCACCTGGAGTGCTGATGGGAAGGAGACCCCTCTGCTGCCGGAGCACGGGCTGTTTACTCACAGTGCCCTGAGATACCTCAAGGACTCACTTTTCTGTGGCTTTACCCATTTCTTTCCTCAAAGGTGTGAAAAATGAGCCTTTTCCCCCACATCTCTGAATTCTAACCTCCCTGCAAGTGGAAGCTCCAATCCACCTGCTCCGTCTCACCTCCCCTATCCACCATAGCTAGGGGGGGTCTTTTTTTTTTTTTTTAAGAAAATGGAATTTTATTAATATTATTTTTTGCATTCTAGGATGTTGTGGCAGAGCAATTGGGTGGGAGGGGAGGAAGAAAGGGGGAGGAAATGGGATGGAAGAGGAGGAAGGAGGGGCGGGACAGTGGGGATCTTTTCTTCCTCACAACGCCTGTGATTTCCTGGGAGAACCACACACGTGGCACCGGCAATACGCTGTAGTTTTAGGTGGCTTGTGCCAAGGACTTACATTGTGCTGAGTGCCACCCCAAGTACCTTACTCAAGGTAGCTAACTTAACCCTCAAAGCACCCCGTTAAGTACACAATAATTTGTAAATGGCAAGAGAATTATTTTTGTTCCCAATGACATTTTAACTGGTGTTGAGCCGAAGTCCTCTGGGGTGCTGAATGGGACAGCAATGAAGTGAACCTTGGACATGGTAGGCACAGAATATGTGTTCAATGACAAATTTACCAGCAGAAGAAAACCTTCCACATCTATACCATCCCTTTTCTCCCAACGTTTTATTGTAAGATTTTTCAAATATCCAGAAAAGTGGGAAGAATAATATGATAAACAACAAAATTCTAAGTTCAACAATTGCTAATATTAGACATATATAATGTACACATATATAATAAACGTGTTTTTGCTAAATCATTTGCAAATTAGTTACTCATGTGTTGACATTTTATTCCTATGTAGTACAGTGTACGTCTCCTTAGGAATAAGAGCGGTCTCTTACATAAGCACGGTACTGTTACCACACCTGAGAAACTCAACAAAAGCACTGAATGTGGCTTATCTTTTTCTCTCCATTCCTACTTGACCAATAAATAGGCAATAGAGAAAAACATTTTGAGTTTGGGTTTCTAACAGTCTAGTATTACATATCCTTTGGTTACTTGTAAATGTTGTAGTCAGTCTTTCTACTTGCTTGGAAAGCATTTGCCACTTTGATGGGAAGAGAGATGAGTTTTTAATACTTTGAAAATTGGAATTCACTTTCTCGATATGGTAAGTAAAGACATGCCTAGCGCTGTAACTGGGAATATTAATGCTGAAAGTTACAGATACACTGTTTCAGCCTCTCTGGATTAGAACTCTGGATTTTTCCCAAAAAGTCCAGTTAAATTTGGGGCTAATCAATAATTCATAGATGCAACCTCTAGCCAAGGGATTTAACAGTATAATGAACAAGAAATCATACACATGTCCAAAATTTAATAGTTAATAGATGGGATTTCACCTCCGTTTTCAAGACTGTGTGCCAGCTAAGGATTCAATTACATTGGTGAGCTGGTGACAGACAGATGATGGCTTTCTTTTTCCATTTATGAAAGAAATCATTATTTTTGCTGACCACAGAAAAAGTAACTCTAAAAATCTTGGAAAAATAATGTGCAAACTTTGCTTCATATTTATTTCCTTTAAGACCTTTCATGTTGAATATAGTTTCCCAATACACTATATTATCCTCCAAGTATTCAATTACACTTGATTAAGTTGCCTGACAGTTTTACTGTGAATGATGAGATTTTTTTTTTTTACTACTTTAACAATAATGATTAATATTAGCTTGTCTCTGAGAGGAGTAATGTTCGCTTTTTCACTCTAATGTTTGTACTTGGCTAAGTTGCCTGACAGTTTTACTGTGAATGATGAGATTTTTTTTTTTTTTTACTACTTTAACAGTAATGATTAATATTAGCTTGTCTCTGAGAGGAGTAATGTTCGCTTTTTCACTCTAATGTTTGGAATTATGTTTGGTCATTACTAGCACTTGTGGATAGGGACATAGTGATCTTTGCTAAGAAGCTTCTATAACTTGTGAATTTTAGGGAGTACCAATTGCATTTTAAGTGTACTTAAAATAGCTGATATGGAAGCTCTCTAATATGAAATCAGGCTATTGTGGATTGAATTGTGTCCCCACAAATGGTATGTTGAAGTCCTAAAACTTAGAACATCACAATATGACCTTATTTGTAGAGAGTGTCTTTGCAGAGGTAATCAAATTATAGTAGGTCACTAGGGTGGGTCCTAATCCAATATGACTTGTTTCTTTAAAAGAAGAAATCTAGACACAGAGACACAGACACACAGAAAATGCCACGTGGAGATAAAGGCAGAGATCAGGACAATATGTCTACAAGCCAAACAATGCCAAAGATTGCCAGTAAACCTCCAGGAGCCAGGGAAAAAGCATGAAACACTTTCTCTCTCACAGTCCTCAGAAGGAACTAACCTTGCCAAAACCTTGATCTTGGACTTCTGGCCTCCAAAACTGTGAGACAATAAATTTCTATTGTTTAAGCCACTCGGTTTGTGATACTGTGTTATGGCAGCCCCAGGAAACTAATACTCAGGCCAACTTCTTGAGGTGAGGCATGCATGTGTGAGCTGTAATGTTGCCTCAGAGGTTGGGTTACAACTAACATTAGTGTTAAATTTCCTCTGGGGAGCTAAATAATGTTCCATATATTTACTTGAGGGGCTTTTTCTTTTTTTCTTTTTTTGGGATCTTATGGAGTAAAATTGATGGACTATTTTATTTTAAAGTGAACTATGTGGATATCTACTACACATGTGAATATCGACACACCCAAGTGATTAGCTATTGACCATTGAACTATCAGGAATGATTACTCCTTCTCCTTTGGGTGGTGAAGCTGCATGTTTTGGACTGCTCCATGTCTCCTCACCTGCGGAACACCCCTGCACAGCTATCTAGTCCCTGCTCTGTCCACGTGGTGTGGTTAGAGCGGACTATGTATTCTAGCTATTCCCAGGGGTGGCCAGTAAACGTTCTCCATTTCTCTGGTCACTGTAATTAGCTCAGTGATGAGCATTTGACCCAAGCTAGACCAATCACAGTGTTCCCCAGGAATTTTGCTGGCATGATCAGGAAAAATGCCCTTTTTATCAGGAATTAGAAATCATAAGGTCAGTGCAGACTCCTGTTTAGGGATGGGAAATGACGGAGCCAAGCTGGGGCAGGAGTACAGGGTCAATTAGAATTATTAATCCCTGGATCAAACCGTACCTGAAATCAGAAATATTCTTTGGACCTTTCACTTATGTTAGCCAATAACTTCTCTTTTGTGCTTCAAGCCAGTTTGAGTTGGGTATTTGACACTTAAACTGAAAAGTGTCTTAACTCATCTGCAAAGTGTAATCTTTACTCAATTTTAGACCCCTTATGACCTCTGAAAGCCTTGGATTATTCTAATGTTAGAACTTTCTGGAGCATGGTAAAGCTCTCAGTCAGAGACAGTTGAATTTTTGATCCTACATGGCCAGAATAAAATTGATTTCCAAATTAAATAAAATGACACCAGGATGATTTTTCCTGTAGTGTGGGATGATCACAGTTACTCTTCATCAATGTCACTGTGGCAGGTTGTGTTTTCCAATGACAGCTAGATGTATATACATATATCACCCCACATGCTTATTACACTGCAATTGTCCATCTTTCCACTGTGAAGTGGTGTCTATATTTCCTCCTCATGAATGTGGGTGAGGCTTGTGACTGCTCCAACCAAGAGGAGATGGTGGAAGTGGTGCTACATGACTTCCAAAGTGAGGCCAGAGAAAGGACACAGCTTCTACCTGGGAAAGCTCTCAGAAGCTTGCCCTGGGAACCAGTTGCTAACCCCAAGACATGTGATTGATAAGCCTTCAGATCATTCTAGCCCCCATCTTCAAGGTCACGGACACTGTGGAGCAGAGTTGAGCTATGGCTGCAGTGTTTGGTTCCAGTCCCTGACCCACTGAACCCAGAAGCACAACGCATGGTTGCTTTGCACCCCTGAGTTTTAGGAGAATTTATCATGACGCCATGGTGAGATCATTTGCAAGCTGTTTGTTATCTAGGCTGAATTACATTTCTCAGAATTCCCTTTGCTATATGCCTTGGTCAGGGTGGGCCAAGAGACTCTTGTGGGAAGTGAAGTGGCAGCCGTTTCGTAGCTCATGCATGTTGGCTCGTTGGCACGTGTCAGCCACTGGCCAGCATCAGTTCTCCTGGGCTAGTTTGTGTTTAACTCTGTGATGAAGGGCCAGACTTCTTCAGAACACCTGCGTCATTAAGGTTGGAGGCAACAGGAACCGACACATGATGAGATCCAGTTTGTCCTGTGGCACCAGCTTGTCTGTGCAGCCCTTCCCATTCAATCGTTTTCTCTTCCTGACCCCCTGCCCCACAGGTGTCAAGCTCCAGAGTCAGCTCTAGGACAGCAGCTATACAGATGTCACCTGCAATTGTGTAAGGTCAGATTCCTGCTTATAATATAAAATACGTTACATATAATGCATGATATATAACACAACATTTAATCATAGAATATATAATAATACATAATCATTTATTATAATGTAAAATACATCATACATAATATATATATATAATATACCTCTATGAATACAACACATGAGGGTACTTCAAAAAGTTCATAGGATTCATATTATCTTTTAATTCCATTTTTCCATGAACTTTTTGAAGTACCCTCCTATGATACGTAATACATACACTCACACACATATACCTGTCTATCCATCTCCTAGGTTCTGCTCCTTTGACTGGACTCTGACTGATGCACGTAGTAATTGGAATCACACAGTACTCAATAACCCGGCTTTCTTCTGTTTCATTTTATTCCCTCCCATTTGTCACTCAATCTTGCACATCCACTTGCTTCTGGTTATCGCTCACAGCATCCTGCACCTGTTCCCTGTTTACATTAGTACTGCCGCAATCCTCACTGATTTGCAAATCTGAACACATTTTGATGATGTAAATAAGCTTTGAATGCAAGCTGAGAAAAACTTTCCCAAGTACATAGGAATAGATTTATATCCACATTGGACCTGGCAAATATTCACATGAAGAAAAGGGTTTGCTTCTTTCTGTTCATTCCCTGGATGACTCTTCATCCACCTTTTTAGTCCCAGATGTCTTAGTCTGCTCAGGCTGCTATAAAAAAAATACCATAGACTGAGTGGCTTAAACAACAGACATTTATTTCTTACAGCTCTGGAGGGCAAAAGTCCAAAATCAGGGTGCCAGCATGGTCAGTTCCTGGCGAGGGCTCTCTTCCTGGCTTGCAGAGGGCTGCCTGCTCACTGTGTCCTCACATGGCAGGGAGAGCACTCTGGTCTCTTCTTAGTACAGTAATCTTATCATGGAGGACCTACGCTCATGACTTCATCTTAACCTGATTACCTCCCAAAGGGCCACCTCCAAAGACCATCACATTAGGGGTGAGGACTTCAGCATGTAAATTTGAGGGGGACACAAACATTCAGTCCATAACACAAGATAAGAAACAAATCCAATTTATCGTGAAGACTTCTGCTGATGGATTTAAATGTTTACTCATGGTTGAGTGTGTTAAGAATCTGGCTGTTGAAAGGTATAGTCTGCTCACTAGACATGTACTGGGAGGTAGGCCTGAGGGATACTGTCTATGGTTCCTCCACCAGCCCTAAGGCTGATGTAAGTCTCGCCTCCATCAGTAGTATTGAGTTGCACATAATGGGGGTCATGTGCTAACTGTGAAGCTTTCTTGCCAAGGAGGAGACCACCGTAGCCAGAGATACATGCTGCTAATTCAGAGTAAACATGGCAACCCTTCAAAAAATGACAAGCATGTTTTCTGCTAGTAGAGGCGCCCTCAAAGGGAAATGTCCTTGCACAACTCAATGTATTATATTTTCTTAGTCTCAGGTATAGTGAGGTTCATTAACACACTGAGAATAGGAGGGTACTTCAAAAGTTCATGGAAATATTTGTATATTTTTTAATTCTATTTTTTCCACAATATTTTTTGAAGTTCCCTCATACAACCAGGCAGGTAGAATTACTCTTTTTACCCCAGGTGCAGGAAAGGCATGTAAGCATTGAACATACTGGGATAAATTGCATATAGCAGTATGTCTGCCTGGCTCCCAATGGCTGGCTTCTGGCTTGGACTGCCCACACCCATGATAGTGTTACAAAGCCCTTTGGTCACCGTTGGATGGACCTGGTATGGACACCTGACCCAAACTGGGCCAATTAGATTCTTTTTCCTGGGAACTTGGATTTTCACCAAGAGATACTCAATCTATGTGTTACTGAAATGTCAACATGTCAATATGGTATATCAGAATTTTTTCAGGTGCAAGTGGCTGACATCCAGTCCAACCATCTTAAATAGAAGAGGATTTATTGACTCTATGACTAAAAAATCTAAAGGTAAGACTTAATAAAAGTTTAGCTTGATCCAGGGACCTAAATATTGTAATGGGACCATATTCTGTCTTCATTTCTTGACCCTGTTTCCTCTAGGTTGGTGCAATCTCAGATTATAGTGTCAAGAAAGCTTCAGAAGTTCCAGTTTACAACCCCCAAGTTCAAGTACACAGGGAAGAGTGCACGCTTCGTTCCCTGAAGCCTCAGCAAGAATCTCATTGCATCTCATTGGTTCTGCTTGAATAACATGCCTATAGCTGAGCCAATCCGCAAGGCTGAGAAATGTGATGCTCTGACTGTGGCTCACCTGGAGCCAGGAGTGTAGTCAAGGGTTTAGAAAAACAGAAAAAGAAAAAGCAAGAGACAGCCTGAAGTTACCAAATGTTCACTACTCACTGGAGCCATCGGGTGGTCCGTTTCCACCATGAGGACAGAGAAGCAGAGGAAGCTCTGACTAAAATGAGAGAAAAGACTGCCACAGACAAGCAGAGAGAATGAGAGATAGAAAGCAGACAGGGCACTTCCCAGATTTCTATGGTTTTCCATAGCCTGCTTCCATCTCTTCCTGAGGCTTTGTGCAAACCTGCTCTTAGGGTCTGTGAGACTCCTCTGTGGCTTGATAATATGTTCTTTTTCTTTTCCTTTCAAGATCGCTTGCATTGGTTTATAATACTCTCAGCCAATGACATTTACTGATCTGAGGAGCTCATCAGAGTTTTTCCATAACTCCATGATGGGAAAACAAACAGAACGTTTCCCAGGCTCAGGAATTGTTCATCTGTCTTGGAAAGAAAAACAACCAAACTGTGTGCTGTAATCTGAGACAGAGTACTGGAAACTTGTTGATTTCCCACCAGCATCTTCTCCTTGCCCCATGGGAAACCATTGCTCTGCCATTCTCCAGGGATGCATTGTGGGTAAAGCCAGCTCCATGTTTAAGCCAATCAGCATGCTCCATCCTTCTGACCAGTGATGGTCACATGATACAAATCCTGCCCATCACAGCTAAGAAGATTCAATTCCCAGGCTTTTGTTGGAACTAACAGGGAAACATATTTCCTTTTCCTGTTGACATGCATGTAAAAGGATCATGGGGCTGGAATTATAGCAGACATCTCATGAGCACATGGGCCCTGAGTTTGAACTGAACACCAGGGAAGCAGAGTTGAGAAATCTAGAGCCAGGAACTTCATCTCCATGAAATCATTTGAGCCTTGGATCAAGCTGTACCTGAAACAAGGGCTCCCTTTGGATTCTTCAGTTTTGTGAGCAAATAAATTCCTTTTCCTTTTCTTAAGTTGATTTGACTTTAGGGTTTTTGTCACTTGCAGCAGAAAGAATCATAACTAATACAGTCATGGGAAGTTGGATTTGAGGAAAAGTGTCAGGTAATCTATAAGATGGAGAGGCTGAGCTGCAGAGACAGGTTCTAAAGCTGCAGTAGGCACGCTTTCTTCTTTCTTTGAGAAAATAAAACACTTCACATCTGCAATTGATATGGCATGTATCATATATTGCCTTGAATTGCAATTACAGTTTTCGTATGGTAGATACAAATTTCACAGCCATAAAACTCCGGTGTGCAGAAATGTAACTTTCTTTATTGTTTTATAATTGAGCTTAATTTAGCTCACAAACTCTCTTTTCTGTTAATGGCGGAGAACTTAATCTTGCCAATTCCAAGCAATTCTGTCAGTCCTGGTTTAAAGCTCAATATTTGTTCGGGGAATACTCAGTAGATTCAGGACTCGAAATCATTTTCCCCTGGGGGCAATCAATGTTCCAGCAAGCATGGCAAGGAAGCAAAATGCCTGTCCTCTGACCATGGTGGGCAGCAGGTGGTTGATCCAGCAGAGCTGGGAAGCCATCCCTGTTGTCTCTGTCATCACCCAGCTCTTAGCTCAGCTTCTGCAAACTCAGCCACATCCTCATCTAGTCCCCAGCTTGGGCAGTCCACATGGTCCCTGATGTCACAGCACAGTCACTCTCTTCCAGTCATGCCATCTTTCAACTCTCAGCTCCTCTTGGCATTCCACTCCAACATTTGGGGACTCCTGAGTTCTCTACATCCTGCAGGAGTAAGGGAGACTGGGGCCTGGGTCATTTTAGCAAATTGTCTGCCTGAACCAGCTCTGCTCCCATTTCTGCACTACCAGAATCACCTGTGATGGTTAATTTTATGTGTCAACTTGATTGGGCCAAAGGGTGCCCAGATATCTCACTAAACATTAATTCTTAGCGCATCTATGAGGGTATTTCTGGAAGAGAACAGCATTTGAATTAATGGACTGAGCAAAGTGACAATGGCCTTCCCCATGTGAGTGGGTGTCACTCAATCTGTTCCAGGCCTGAATACAATAAAGAGGCAGAGAAAGGGAGGACTCTCTCTCTCTCTCTCTCTCTCTCTCTCTCTCTCTCTCTGTCTCTCTCTCCCCAACCCCCCATCCTGCTTGAGCTGGGATCTTCTGCCCTCAGCTCTCTTGGTTCTCAGGAGTTTACACCAGGCCCTCTCCGGTTCTCAGGACTTTGAATTACACCGCAGGCCTTCCTGGGTCTCCAGCTGGCAGACTGCAGATTATGGGACTTCTTAGCCTCCATAATCACATGAGCCAATACCTTATTATCTATCTATCTATCTATCGATCGATCGATCTATCTATCTATCTATCTATCTATCTATCTATCTATCTATCTATCGATCTATCGATCTATCGATCTATCTCATCTATATGTATGTAGATATCCCCTGTTGCTTCTGTTTCTTTGAAGGACCCTGAATAATACACCACCACATGTAGCTCAGGACACTCAGGAGGCAGCTTCCTCCTAGATATTCAGGCAAGTCTGCTCTGTTCTTGGACCCTCAGACCTATAGGGTTTGATCTCAAGGGAGGGCACAGGGCCTTGCCCCACCCCCCCACCCCCTTGCTTTCCTCCTGTGAGCTCTGCAGCCCCCACCCAGGAAGGGCTCTTGTCCTCACCCTGTGCTGTAGGCTGAACTCTTCACTGTGGGTCCCCCCAGGCTGGCTCTTGACATTACTTAGAATACAATAAAAAATATTCTCTCTCTAACCTGCCTGGATCTTACAACTGAAAACCACGGTCTCTAAGACCATGCCTCTGTTCTTGATTCCCAGAAATTCTCTCCATGGATTCCAGATCCAGAGTTTGAATACTTGTTCTGGCTGCCTTTTTGGGGCCAGCTCTTCCCTGTGGCCAGGAACCTCAGCCACACTGTCTTGTTTTAGTGGAAGAAAAGCTTCGGAGCGAAAAAGGAAACTAAAGAGGAGAAATACTGAGAAGGAAAACCACGTTGGTACTATTTCACAACATGATCTGGCTCAGTGAGTGGCAGGGCTATTCTTCCAGCCATGGAAAGTGCCCCAGGTCTTGCCACTGAGGCTGACTGACACTGATGCTGACACTGATGGTTACTGGCTGCACTCCACCCACTATACTGCGAAGAGGAACCAGCAGAAGGAATTTTCCCTCCTAGTGTGAAGGTCCTTTATCTTCAGGCCAATTGGCCTCTGGGTGATTATTGCTCTTGTAGCCTCTGAAAGTTGGCCTTAGTATTTTAGATTAGCAACTTCCTTGTCAAGGCAATTTCCTTGTGAAGACACTTAGTTCTTGTCATATTGATTTGGGGTGTGGTGGCCCCTGTGGGACTCATCAGTTATCCTCAGTGCTGTGGGTTGAATTGTGTCTGCCACAAAGATATGTTGAAGTTCTAGCCCCTGGCACCTGTGAATGTGACCTTATTTGGAAATAGGATCTTTGCAGATGTAACAAGTTCAGGATTAAGATGAGATCATACTGGATTAAGGTGGTCCCAAAATTTAATGACTTTGTCTTTAATGTCTGTAAAAAAAAGGTGAGAACACTCAGAGACATAGACACACAGGGAATGACAGAGGCAGATTGTGCAGTGGTGCATGTACAGGCCAGGGGACACTGAGGATGGTTGGGAGCCATGAACAGCTGGAGGAGGCAAAGAAGGATCCTCCCCTAGAACCTTCAGATGGAACATAGCCCTGATGACACTTTGATTTCAGAATTCTGGCCTCCAGAACTATGAGAGAAGCGTTTCGGTTGTTTTAAACTACTCAGTTTGTGCTACTTTGTCATGGCAGACCTAGGAAACAAATACACTCAGGAAACTCAGTCCTAACCCATTTCTCTCCATGCCATCCTAGGGTCAGGTATCTGGAGGACTTGGGACACTGCAGGGATCCAGAAGCTGCTAAATAGAGAGTGACCCCCAAACAGGTTCCTGTTACTGGACTGGTGCTCACAGCTGCGGTGAGTCTCAGCTGTGGATGGCCCAGCACTGCTTTCCTCTCTGACAGTCTCTTTCTGCTGCCTCACCAGGAGCTTTTGTCCCATGCCTCGTGGGGAGGGCAGCCCACAGCCAACAACTGACCCATCGTCATGGGGAACAAAGACTGCCCCCTTTTCCCAAGTGGGACCAGCTCTGTAGTGCAGTTTGTGCTCAGAGCTCTCTGTGGGTGAGGCTGAGGCTGCTCTCCAGCAGAGATCACCTCCTCACTACTTCTCCAGCCCTCTCCTGCTCCCCTTCCTCCCTGCTCCTGAGTCTACTGCTCCAATCTTCCACATGCACCCGAATCTCTCCTCAGGTTTTGCTTCTAGGGAAGCTGACCAGAGACACTGGATTGTGATTTCCTGAGGGCAGAGCCTAAATTCTCAGTGGTTCTGTCCATCTCTGTGTAAGGCATAGCCTGAGGCAGTGATTCTCAACCTCTCATGTGCACAGGAGCACCTAGAGAGCTTGTTTAGACACAGCTTCCTGTGCCAGCTCCAGAGAGTCTGAGTCAATAAGTCTGGTGTGGAGCCTGAGAAATGGCATTTCTAACACGCTCCCAGGTGCTGCTGCTGATCTGAGGACCACTTTGGGACTCACCAGCCTAAGCCATGTAGATTGACAGGATCTTGTTGGGTCTGGGCAGGCCTGTTGACTTGGGACAGGCATGACAGGAGAGGTTTGCAGATGCTCATTTGTATGTGGGATTTCTGAAGCTGGGAAAGGAATGTAAGGAGGCTGTGTGCTGGGTCGAGGGGTGTTAGGAGATGAAAAAGCTAATCTGGTTATTCAAAGGTTGATTCCTGGACCCAGTTCCTTGGCCTGTGTCTAAGCCCTTGGGAGTGAACAGTGGTAGGCAGAAGCCAAGGCCCTGTTTATCTACAGGTCACGATGAAATAGAGGAGTCCCCAAAGCCATCCTGTTGGGCAGCACATGTGTGCATACATGTGCACATGCACTGGTGCACATGCATGTTTGTTGCAGGCATAGGCAGATTGAGTGTTTTCTCTTTACATGGCTAGGACAGACGTACCATCAGCAGCAGTGGCTTCCAACACAGAGGTCAAGACAGCCCCACGCCGACACACACGTGTGAGTCATTTCTGTTGGAATTCTCCCCTCTATGGTGCAGCAGTCTATTTTTGTAGGAAAGCCCTCACCTCTTCATCTGTGGTTCCTGAAAATTTGGGGCTTGCTGCTTCCAACCTTGCTGTCTGCCCAGCAGTCCCTCTGCCAGCGTCTCATCTTGCTCTGCCTTTTCTGTGTCAATTATACAGAGGGAAGTTTAGAATCTTCACTGCTTTTGCTGTTCTGTTCACCACTAAGTCAGTTGTTTAGTGGCTGTAGATATTCTACTTCACAGAGAAGGGATAAGGATTCTTCTGATTCTTTGTTCACAAACAAACCTGGGTGCTGAGCTGTGGCCACTCCACAGCCAGCAGGCACATTGTCTGTGCAGTGCCGTCTGCCAGCAGGTGGCAGGGTGTCCATCCTTCCTGTTTCTATAGCAGATTCTGCAGATGTGCAGTTGGCACCTGTCCGTCCCCGTGTGCCTTCCTTTCTCACACAAGCTACAAAGGAAGGGCTTTAGGTTCAGAGGCTGAGTTCATCATATTCCTATTTCCAGCACATTCCCATCATCGCTCTGTCTGAGACACTGTTCCTGTTACATTTTCTTTAGTTTTGTCCTTCTTTGCCAACCCCTCTCCATTTCCCCACCCTCTGTGGGTATCTATGTGAACCTGTTTGGTAAGTGTTTGCATCTGCAGTAAATGAGCATGGAGACCCACCTGCTCCCCTTTGCTGGGTGTGCACCCGGCCCCATGCAGCCTTAAGGGCTACTGCTGGCAGCTTATACCTGCCCCCATCTCTGGGTAGTGACAGTTACTCCTGCTGAAGGGGGCTGCCTGGCTGAGGGTTTACACACTCCCAAGGTGGGGCAAGCCACCAGTCAATACATGTCTAATAAAGGGTCCAGAAGGCCAGTCCCCTTGCCTCAAGGTGGAGTCTATGCTGAGATGTGATTTATGCCCCAGAGATCCCTGGATCTTTCTGGAATTTCTCCAAGCCCATAGCCTCTCTGGGCTCCTTCTCCTGCCCTACTCTGCTTCCTCCTGAAAGCTCTCTTTCAATGCATCACATGCATCTGAATCTTGTCTCAGACTCTGCCTCTAGGAACCTGAACAAAGATGGTGTCTGTGTAGTCTTTGTGTGTGTGTGTGAGCACACACACGTGCCCATGTGTGTATAACCCCCTTGAAGAGTGTTGTTGTACGAACTCACACTCTTGGCCGCTGTTCTTGTTAAGCACTGGCTACTGAGATCTATGCCAGCTGCTGTCTGTTCATCTAGTCTGCTGCTCTTCCTGCCCGTGTGTATTCGTGGTGTGGGCCACCACATTTTATGCAGCCACTTCTCCAGTGATGAAGACTTAGATATGACCTCAGACAAAACCTCAGTGGACAGCCTTGACATGGCCTTCTGTACTCATGTGACAAAATCTCTGGATGGACAGTGGGGAGTGGATCTGAGTCACAGGCACGTGCACACTCAGCTTTCTGGAGCCCTACAGAGTGCTTGCCCGGGGCTGCACTAGTTTACGTGACCACCGGCGACACACAGGTGTCCTGTCTCCCCCATGCTCTCCTACAGCGGGAGGGCCCTCCCTTTCAATTTGTGCCATTCTGATGTCGGTTTTCATTATTGTTTTGTTTTTCTTGCCATTGCTAGTGACTTTTAGCATCTCTGCATGTGCTCATTGGGTATTGGTATTCCCCCTTTTGCAAACCACCTACTGTTGGGCCTTAAAAACTAACGCCACCTTAAGTGACAAGTGGATTAAGGTGGCAGCCTAAGAGGGCGCCGGGAGGAAGTAGGGTGGACTCCTGGTCTGCG
>NW_007733858.1:28842-33163 GCF_000696425.1 Galeopterus variegatus
CCCCCTTTTGCAAACCACCTACTGTTGGGCCTTAAAAACTAACGCCACCTTAAGTGACAAGTCGATTAAGGTGGCAGCCTAAGAGGGCGCCGGGAGGAAGTAGGGTGGACTCCTGGTCTGCGGGAACCTTGCCTTAGCCCTTATTGGCCGCGCTTGTGAACACTGCGTGATTGCAATAGATAGGCATTGAGACAGAACCCTTAAGCTGATTGGAGCATGTAAAAAACCTGCCTTTCCCATTTGCCTTTAAAAGCAAATGCTTGTGTGCTAATAAATGGAACTGCTTGGCAGAACCCCTGCCGCATCTGAGTGTCCTTTAACCGGCCGGTGGTGTGCTCACCTCTCTTCATGGCTCTCTTCCCCGGTCTCCTTCCAAAGGGGACAGGAGGGAAAGAGGAATCCCGGGCCGTTCGCTCGCCCATCAGAAGGAACGAGGCCAGGGCTGTATGGGTCGGCTGGCGGTGGACCCGACAACCTACTATCTTTTCTTAAAAAATAATTTAAAGAATTTCTTTGTTTATTGTTGACATCAATTTCCTGTTGTTTTGTGTAGTGGAAATCTTCTTTGAATAGGCCATCTGTCTCCTTCCTTGTTTATGGCATCCTTCATTGAGCAGAAATCCTTAAGAGCTACTGCCTTATGCTCGCATTTGACAAAATAGCTCATTTATATTTCATTTGTCATTTATCGCAGACTTCCAACAGCCCTCAGGTGGGAGTCCAGAGGGGCTGAGATAAAAGACTTCCTTTATTTTCCAGAGACAATTTTCACACAAAATCACACTCATCTTACATAAATCCAACTTTTGCACCCTGGCCCACTGTTCTGTGAGCTTGAATTCTTTTTCTGAAGCTTCTCAGTCCTGCATGCCCTGGGACCCCTTGCAGGCCATTTCCCTGAACCCTGGAGGCACCTCAACTCACTCGAGCTGCATGGAAGGCACATGACAGCGTGCCAGCCGCGCTGCTCCCACACTACAACGTAAACAACAGGACGTTAACTCCTCGGCAGCCCCTCCTGAGAGGAGCTCTTCATCCGTGTGCGTCTCAATAGGTCCCCAGTCCCCCACTGCCGCTCTTACAGTAAGTAAACAATATTACAGCAAATGCCCCAATGGATACACAATGCTGAACAGCGTGATCTACCTGCCAAAGGCTGAGAAGGAAGATTTTTCCTCTAGTGGGGACCTTTGGGGATCCCAGTGGGCTCTCACTGAAGGCTGGGCACACTGGTAGGTTGACATGCTAAGAAGGGAGAATTGAGGCGAGGACCTCGGGTTCCCATGGCAATGATTGCGAGGGCCCACAGGGGGTGCTTTCAGGGTCATGGGCACAGATAAAGGGGGAGATGTTGCCCCCTAGGCTAGTTACCAGCCTGAAAATGTTTTCTGCAAAGGGAAGAGAGTAAATATTTTAGGTTTTGCTGGCCATACGATCTCCATCACAGCTATGCTTCTCTGCCAATGCAGCACAAAAGCAGCCACAGATATGATGCAAATGAATGAGTGTGCTGTGTGCCAATAAAACTTTATTTACAAAAACAGGCCTGATTCGGTCTGTGGGTCGTTTTCTGCCAACTCCTGGCTCATGCTGTCAAATATGTCTGTCATAGGGCCAGGAGCTGATATTTTCAGAGGGGTTTCAATGTTTTGTAGTGGCTTTGAGTTGGCTTGAATAAGGCTAAAGTCACAAAAATTAGATGTAGCAGGATTCTGACAATATTTATAATATAATAATTATATGTAATATATAACGGAGTGCCCAGGGCAAGACTTAAAATGGGAAGGGTGTGGGCAGCTCCCCAGATTGGGAATAGACTTTTTTTTATTTTCCTTTTTGTCTTTTTTACTGACCGGTAACGGGATCGCAACCCTCGGTGTTGCGCCCGCACCGCGCTCAGCCAGTGAGCGGGAACCGGTCTCCACATGGGATCCGAACCCTCAGCGGGAGCGCCGCCACACTCCCAAGGGCGCACTCTCCAGTGCGCCACTGGGCTCGCCCCCAGATTGGGAATAGATTTTATTTAAATTTGCCCTGGCCCATAGCCCTGGGCTGGCTCTACTGTCACCAACTCAAATAAGATTTTTATCACAAGGCAGGCCTGGTTAGTCAGAGAGTACAGGGCAAGTTGATATCATCTACAGGGCCTTCCCTCCCTGACTCTAGCAACCAGGCTTGGCCACTGTCTGGTCTCCCTGTGGACACTACAGATGACCTGAGGCCATAAACCTCCCTCCTATCCCTTTTCTTTTCTTTAAGCTTGTAGTTCCTCTAAGGGTTAAACCTTAGCAGATCTCTACGATGCCCCTGAACACTCTGTGCTCATGAGGTGCAAGTTAGGGCATCTGAGATCAGGGACAGGACCCTCTTGCAGCTAATCTTGACTGAAATGGCCAAAAAATGTAATGACACTCACCCATTTACATGAAATTAAGGTTTTTTAGTGCTCTTCACTGGCATTCAACTGTCATTTTTTTTTTTTTTGTCTTTTTCCGTGTCCGGCAACGGATCGCAACCCTCAGTGTTGCCCCCGTACCGGACCGGGGACCGGCAATGGGATCGCAACCCTCGGTGTTGCCCCCGCGCCTCGCTCAGCCAGTGAGCGGGAACCGGTCCGTATGTGGGATCCGAACCCTCGGGCGGGAGCGCCGCCGCGCTTCCCAAGCGGCGCACTTATCCAGTGTGCCACCGGGCCGGCCCTCAACTGTCATTTAAGTTGGTGTCTCTGGTCCCACATTTCCCATCTCCAACTAACTCCTGCTCTTCCACCTCCTCTTCCCAGATTTCTGTCCCAGTGCCTCATTGTATGCTGATTGTTATGGTGAATCCAGGTAGAAGTCAGTTTTTGTCCTCTTTAGAAATTGTAAGTGTGGTTGTTTGAATGAAGGCAGAAGTTTGATTACCCATATTACAATAAGATTCGAGTGATACTTACTAAGAAAAATCTACGGATCCCAGGTTGCTCTTTTGTTGTTCCAGATTCACTGGAGCATTCATTCTTATTGATTCAACATGGAAAAGTGGGAATTTTGCACCAACCCATTAGTTGTATGGGCATATTTTATGGATTTCTTAGTGAGAATAAGATTTTTTTTTTTTTTTAACACAACTGAACCATAAGCTTTGCTAGTCTCAGGAATATTTACATATCTTAGTCTGTTCAGGCTGCTGTAACAAAACATAGCCTGGGTGGCTTATAAACAACAGAAATTTATTTCTCACAGTTCTGGAGTCTAGGAAATCCAAGTCCAGGTGCTGGTGGATTCAGTGTCTGGTGAAGACCTGCTTCCTGGTTCATAGATGGCGACACTGTGTCCCTTGTATTTCAGATGGTAAAAGGGCTGATAGGTCTCTCTTGGGCTGTTATATTTCTCCCTGTGTAATGGAGATGGAAAAAGGATTACTCAAATCACCATGAATGTGATGAGAAGCCCGAAGGGTCTGTAACCCAGCAACTCCCCTGTTAGAAGGAGAAAACTGGGTACAGTAGCCCTGATTCAAAGTTAGCTTCTGTTTTTTATTGTAAAGACAAGGAAGTTTCACAAGAAAAATCAGTTGGACACAAGAACATGGGCAGTGTTACAAAAGTTATCTGTGGCTAAGTATAGCTTAAGCAATGGGAAACTAGTAACATCAGTAAAATTAACAATGTGGCATTCCAAAGTACAATTAATGAAAAGCTAAGTTGGTCAAACTGGCTCATTATCTAAAGTATAACCTCTCCTTAAGCAAAAGTTACATTCTGATGATAAAATCTAAGTACAATTATTTCTAAAGTTTCCCCTAACAGACAGCTTGCCCCTAGCAAACATTTTTTTGACATCTTTCCCTTCAGCAATTCTTAAAATCTCTTAACAGGATCGGTATGACAACCACCTGTTAGTTCTAAAATCATTAAAGTATGCAATCCCATAGCTAAGCAGTGATTAGAGTTGATTAGATGGACTCTAGCCTGGCTATCTGTGGGCTGTGGCCCCCTACTCAAGGGCTTTTGACCCATATATGTATTTACCTAAAAACCCTATTTTAAAAATCAAATGATAATCAACATTATTTAATTAGAATTGGTTAAATGGGGTTTTGCCCTCTATCTGTAGACTGTGGTCTCCTACCCGAGGGCTTTTGCCCCATACATGCATTTGCCTAAAAACCCTATTGTAAAATCAAATAAGAATCAACATGTCTGACCTTCTACATTGGGCCTCTTTTATAAGGGCACTAATCCCATTCATGAGGGTTCCTAATCACCCCCAAAGTCCCTTTTTTTTTTTTTTTGTCTTTTTGTCTTTTTCCGTGACCGGCAACGGATCGCAACCCTCAG
>NW_007733858.1:33732-34046 GCF_000696425.1 Galeopterus variegatus
GCAGCAACAACCCTGGCTACTGGGTATGCCTGGTAGTAGTTATCCTGGGGGTAGGGAAGAACCCAAGGCTTCTTAAAGTGGTTTTCTGCAAAACTTCCAGGGGGTGCTGCTAAAATGCAGGCTCCTAGGTTCTGGGCCTCCAGGGTTGGGAGGATGTGGAGATCTGTTTTTTAATGAACATGTCAGGGATGATTTGAATACAATTGGATTCAAATGTATTAATTATTGCCTGTGTTACAGGTGCTTTCATGCATTATCTCATTAATTCTACAGCTGCCCTGTGTGGGAGGTATTTCTCACCTTATTTTATAGTC
>NW_007733858.1:35039-35847 GCF_000696425.1 Galeopterus variegatus
AAAGGTTTATTCCTCACTCATGATACATATCCACTGTGGGTTTGTAGGGAGGTTTTGCTTAGCCTAGTCCTGTCAATGCAGTGTTGCTGGTCTGGAAATTTGCTGATTGTTGTGAATGCAAGAAATAGAGGGTCTTGAACTGGCAACCACATTGTATTAGGCTATTTTCGGTTGCTTGTAAGAGAATACATGAAACTGGATAATTTATAAGAAAACAAAATTTATTTCTCACAGTTTTGGAGGCTAAGTCCAAGGTCCAAGGAACACATCTGGTGAGAGCCTTCTTCTGGCTGGTGATTCTCTACAGTGATGCAGGTTGTCACATGGTGAGAATGGCATGAACTAGAGAGTTAGTGTTCTCACTTGCTCTCCTTATAAAGCCACCAGAACCACTCCCCGATAACCTATAAACCATTAACTCATTAATGGATTAACCCATTCATGAAGACATAGTCCTTATGATCCAATCACCTCTTAAAGGCTCGAACCTTTCAACACTGTCATAGTCTGGTTTCCCACCCTCTTAACAGTACTACATGGGGATCAACNGAGACAAGAAGTAGTTTTCTCTTTTCAGGTAAGAAGGAGTCTCACCTGGAAGTCTGGATGTTAGAGACATCTTTGTTTCTCTCACCTGAAAAACCAAGGATTTCCCTAGTGAGAAGCTTGTTTGTAGTCAGTATCAGTCAGGAAAGGCTCAGTTAGGTGCTGTAACAAGCACCTATAACCTATGGTGCTTGAAGTAACAAAGGTTTATTCCTCACTCATGATACATATCCACTGTGGGTTTGTAGGGAGGTTTTGCTTA
>NW_007733858.1:36947-38416 GCF_000696425.1 Galeopterus variegatus
ATAAAGCCACCAGAACCACTCCCCGATAACCTATAAACCATTAACTCATTAATGGATTAACGCATTCATGAAGACATAGTCCTTATGATCCAATCACCTCTTAAAGGCTCGATCCTTTCAACACTGTCATAGTCTGGTTTCCCACCCTCTTAACAGTACTACATGGGGATCAACTTTCTAATACATGAACTTTTAGGGGACACATTCAACCCATAGCACACACTCTGGGCATGTTTCTGCCCAGAGATGACACTTATCACTCCTGTTTGGAATGCATTGGTCAGAACTAATCATATGGCCCTACCCATGTCCGCAAGGGAGCAAGGGAGTGCAATCTGATCACATTCCGAGAAGCACTATGACTGCTGATGACCACCACAGAGCCCCTTTCAAGGCAGAGTCATTAAAATGTTGGTATTTTATTCATCACGAGTTCTTTTTTTATTTTCATTTGTTATTTTTAAAAATATTGCCTTAAGACATTACTTATCTTGATTACTGAGTTTTGTGGCACTCCCGTAAATTTTGCACCCAAGCCCTATCCTTGCTACAAAGGAGGATAAAAAATATCAAGAGTTTCAACTGAAATTTTGTTTTCATGTTGGGACCCTAGAGAAAAGCAATATTTACAGAGAGGCAAGGATGTAGTTGACATTTCCGTAAATATTGACAGAAAAAGAAAACACTGTAACAGAAAAGAGAAGACATAAAGAAAGTCAATTTGAGATTGAGATTCCTGAGGTATGTGCTGCTCAGATTCTTTATTTTGTTAGCACTACATATAGGAAACTTTTTGTGTTCAATTTCCCCAGTGACCTTCCAAGTACATTATGAAGACAATTAAAACCCATATCCCAGAACCACAGTTTTCAGTGATTGGGCTAAGGTTAATCAGTGTGAATTGAGTGAAACAGCTTGTTTGAGCAAAATCGATAGAGATCTTGATGAACAAAAATGCAAATTTTGGCTCCAGGCTTTACTTCCTTTCCTTAGGAACACTGTTGTGTAAGATTTTTTAAATTACTTCTGGAATCCCGTGGAAGCTTCTGTAAGATGCCAAAGAAATTGATTTTGGTAAAGACCTAGGATATTTTCCATTTATTGAACTGTAAACATACAGCAATTTAACTTATTTTGATACTTGGTATGATTTTTCTTTTAACCAGCATCTCCCAAATTTTGTACTTATGTGTATTTCATGTGGGTGTGAATCTATAAAATTGACCTAGATTCTCTCTCAGCAGTAGAATCAATCTCCTTCTGTGCCCTGTAAAACATGTCTATGAACTTGCCTGATAAAGTTGAAAAAAAAAGCTTCCTTAGAGACCAGCATTATTTGCTAAATGTGTTTCTACTTTGAACATCAGTGAAATGTACACCCAAATGTGGGGTTGAAGTGAGAGCATTTTCTTGACCATGACATTGCTTTAATCTTTGATGTTTTGTATTCTTCAGAAAGCCCCATCATT
>NW_007733858.1:39222-46694 GCF_000696425.1 Galeopterus variegatus
CTTCCTTAGAGACCAGCATTATTTGCTAAATGTGTTTCTACTTTGAACATCAGTGAAATGTACACCCAAATGTGGGGTTGAAGTGAGAGCATTTTCTTGACCATGACATTGCTTTAATCTTTGATGTTTTGTATTCTTCAGAAAGCCCCATCATTCCTCGAGCATCCCCTCAATGGGTAGGATCATAACATAATTACCTATAAAAACTAGAAAATCTTAGGTTTTTGAGTACCCTCTCTCTATTTTTTTTGGCAGGGGTGGGGGGGCAGCTGGCTGATACAGGGATTGAACCCTGGACCTTGGTGTTATCAGCACCATGCCCCAACCAACTGAGCTAGCCAGCAAACCCAAACTCTTCATGATACTCTTGATAGACAACATGTTATTCTTTGAAGACTTGATTACTATGTGAATCAAGTTTTCTTAGAAATTTGCTCACATGGTTCCCTTCTGTGTGATCACAAGAACGACTTGGCAAACAACTTTCCTATAGCTGGGAGTCATTTAGCACAACATTAATAAATCACAGCTAGTGGGCTTGCTTTCCCTCATTGCCTCCCTGGGGATAATTAGGGCCTTGGAGAAATGCATTAGTATCTGTTCTCTGGGATCAAACTAACTGACAGGGAGCCCCGCTGACTCTTGGGGAAAAAGTCATTACAATTATAATGACAAGTGCTACTCTTAGAAGAGTGTTCCAGGTAAAAGAAGGACATAAGAGAAGAGGTTTTGCACTTGGGTTACCAGCTATCAAAGAATGTGTCGCTAACGCCTGGACAGGGTTTTGAAGGACGAGCAGTTCTTAGGTTGACAGGGTAGTGATGCGTGGGAGGACAACTAAGGTTCATGGGGCACATTCGGGGCTGTGGAGGCTCATGTAGTGGGAGATGTTGGTGCCCCTCCAAGACCCTTCTCCAGCTCTGAAAGCCCATGGTCATTGTCAGCTCTTGCACTTCCTGGGACCTATCTGTGACCTTCAGAGGATTTCCCCTGGGTCCCTGTTCTCCCTTGCCTATTAGCAGTCATGGAAATACCTGGATTTTTAAGTTATCCCCCCCTCCCACAAGGGCTCCCACTGAACAAAAGCCAGTAGCCTCCTTTGCTAAAAGGTGAGACAAACCTCGAGATATGGTGTGCCCTCCAGAGCCCTCTTGGGATCAAGCTGAGTCTGGGACTCCACCTGGGATTGCACTTTTGCTTGGCTTCTTCTCTCCGTTGGGCTCTGTCCACCCCCTTATGGGTTCCCTGCAAGAGCGTATCCTCAGTGAATCACTTGAGCCCGAATCCTTGCTCAGGGCCTCCTTTTGGGAGAATCCAGCTTCTGACGGTCCATATCAGAACAGGAACTCTTGGAAGAGCTGCAGAAGCTGTATATTCAGAAATTGTAAATGTGAGATCAAATGAATCTGTACTGCACGTAAAAATACTTTGTCAACTAGAAAGTGCTTTACTGTGTTAGCAGTTCTGTTTTCAATTTATAATTGTCTTCCAAAACAGGCCTAGAGAATACTTTATCCTCCTGTCCCTGCTGTTCATCAGCACCCTTAATGACATTCCTTGTGGCAAGTATGACACCACCATGGGGAAGTGGGGAGGGGAAAATGGAAATAGATTGCTTAAGTCTGGGAGACAAATCCTGTCCCTTTTCTCTCTTTGATTCACAGCTTTCATTTGGTCCAGTGGAGCTTTTCTGGGACTTCATATCTTAGTCCTTTGCTTATGATTGCACAGCTATTTGTTTTATAAGCCCAGCTCCTTAAACTGAATGGAAAACAATTTCTTCCAAGCAGCTTTTTCCATTCTGTGAATACAAAAAAAAAAAAAGCAGTAAATCAGAAGCTTCTCATCTGAGACAGTTATTTTATCTGTTGGGCCCTGGCTCTTAGAGAACGGTAGGCAGAATTGGAACACCCCTTTGCCCTTTGGCATCTTCTGCCAGTGAGATGACATCGTGGCTGCTGTTGAATGTGGTCAGAGGCTGGCCCCAGCTTGATTTAACTCTCCTTCACTGGAGTCCATCTGCTCCGGGCTCAATAGTCTGTAGATCGTAGCTCCTCTGACCATGTGACAGCTTTGGTTTCAGAGATGTAAAGCCAATGGGAAAACCTACAACAGGGTGATTCTCCTTGTATTCAATTAATTTGGAGGAATAATCATCAGAATTAGTGATCCATTTTAGGGGAAGGTGGTAGAAACACAGACCATTTATAGAACTCCCCTGGATTTAAAATAACAATTACAGTAGAGTGCACTGCTGATGATACCAAGTGCCAAGGTCAAGGGATCATATCCCCATGCCAGTCAGCTGGCAAAACAAACAAACAAACAAACAAACAAANCAAGGGATCATATCCCCATGCCAGTCAGCTGGCAAAACAAACAAACAAACAAACAAACAAACAAACAAACAAACAAACAAAACTACTCTAAACTTTCCTTTCTTCCTCCCTGCCCTCCTTACTCTCTACCTTGAACTTGAACTACATAGCTTTATGCTTTGTGTGAGGTTCAGTATGAACTTAGAGTGAACTTTAAAAAATTCTAATTAAAACAATTAATTGGCAGCACCACCCTATAAACTCTTCCATAAAAGCCATTCCAGGCCACCACTTATCTGCCGGGAAGTAGAGTGTTAAACCCTCGCACTTTCGAGAGAGCAAGTCATTGTCTTGCAAGCTGTCTGACTTTGGGCAACTTTAATCCCTGAATCTCAGTTTTCTTAGATGTAAAAGGGAGATAATGGTGCCTCCTGTGCTGAGTAATAGAAAGGAAAGAGATAATAATGCTCAGGCATGGAACTAGCACACAATAAGAGCTTAGTAAAAGATAGGCATTATTATTATCATCAGACCAACTTGATTAAACAAAGAAGTGAAGGCTGGGAACAGGAAAGAAAAGGGAAATCTCTTGGGGAAAATGGGATTTTTGAAAACGTAGCCTTGGAAGAGCCATCGGAATGGTTTCCTTGGGTCTGTTATAGACAGAAAACTGCATGTGTGGATGGCGGTGGGTGGGAGGGGTGGGGGTGGACCACAAGAGCATGAGGGGTGTCGGGGAAACCCCCCTCCCCTCGTGTACATGGGAATTCCCCTTAGCGATGTCCAGCTAAGTTGGGTCAGGATCAGGAGGTGGCAGCCAACATTAACAGCAACCGTTTTCATCTCAAATACAGCTTTCTCTCTACCAATTCAGTTCCTCATTTTTCTCCCTTCCTCTTCTTCGTCCTCCTTCCCTTTCTTTTTTGTATAACCCTCTAGTTTTTGAAACTAGTTTAAATGCTCATGGGAGCATGTTAAGCAAACGGTCTTCATTAGGTCAGGACACAGGTGTCGTTGTCTGGGTTCTTTTTTTTCATGGTCTCATTTCACCTTGTCTGCTGTCAGAGACTCATATTTGAAAATTCAGATTATTTCATGTGGCCTTGTTTAGGGATTTAGAGTAACTCGCACTTTTTTGAGCTAGAGGAAGGAACAATATACATCCAGGAAGATGAAAGAACGTAGGAGAGGAGCTTTGTTCGCTGTGCCAAAGGTTTTGGAAGCTTCACTGAAATTAAAACTCTTGCACAAACTTTTTCGACACATGCACTTTCCACTCCTCATGGTGGATATCACAAGTGGAATGAATAGTTATTGGTGGAATGAATTCTTGGCAAATTTCTTTCTCTTTAATCCCATCTTACACATACCTTCCACCTGCGCTATTAGAAAAAGCCAGAAACTTTCTGGAAGGACATGCCTGGAAATTCACATGTCCTCATTCCATAGAGAGAAATTTCCAAGTGGTAAAATACCCAGTAGAGAGAGAGAGAGAGACAGAGAGAGACAGAGAGAGAGAGAGAGAGAGAGAGAGAGAGAGAGACAGAGAGAGAGACAGAGAGAGACAGAGAGAGAGAGAGAGATGATGTGTAAATTAGTCACAAAGAAAATTGTGAAAACTCATTACTAGAAAGTCTGGCTTTTTAAGCTTCTCCTTTTCCTAGATTCATTTTTTTCTTTAAAAACAGAGGTCAAAACTTAATACTTTGAAAGGAAGATCTTACAAACTAAATTGGGAAATCCTTGAGTGGTTTATGCATCTCCTTTACTGCACCTAAGAAAACATTTTGAATTAATGTAAGTAAGTATTGCATCTCTGGATAATTTTAATTATGTTAGGCAAAAGATCAATTAGGATTGATATCACCAGTCAGACAATTATAAGTACTCCTCAAAATGATTGATGCTACCAAATTAGGAATAATTTCAGGAATATACAACTCTTTAATTTGTACATATTTAAAAATTTTGCCACTTATTTCCCATTAATATATAGCGAAAATGGTAATAGACCAAGGAGATCTCAGTTTGAACACAGAGGTGATTTTAGTTGATATTAAAAAACAGCTCGTTAAGACCCATCTTTATTAATGATCTGCCCATCACAGACATTGGCCAAAGTTTGATCTTGAGTCATGGCTTGTATATGTTGATTTACGAACCAGCGTTGAATTGTTTCCCATGCAGAGAAATTGTATTCAGCAGCAGAATTCAGTCTTTGATTTCCAAAACTTTCTATCCAGAGTCCAGTAAATGTCAGTGGGGAAGGTAATGGGCCATAAAATAAGCCCCCTGCCGTGAACAGTGAGCAGAGTGACCTGGCAGTGGCCTGACCTTGGTGAGTTTGGTTGACCTGAGGCTGCTGTGTGGCTTCTCCATGTGGCAAGGCTTTGCCAGCACAGTCACGTGCAGGAAAAGTGGACTTTGTCTTTCCAGCACTGGAAATCTTCTCTTATGTGTTAGTTTCCTATGAATGCTGGTAACAAATTACCACAAACTGGGTGGCTTAAATTAGTACAGATTTATTCTCTTATAGTTCTGGAGGCCAGAAGCCTGAAGTGGGCTTCTCTGGGCTGAAACACAGGTGTTGGCAGGGTCACAATCCTGGAGGCTCTAGGAAGCAGTCATTGCTTTGCCTTTTCCAGCTTCTCGTGGCTTGTGGATCCTGCCTCCTTCAAAGTGCATCCCTTCGGTCTCTGCCTCCCTGGTTATATCTTTTTCTCCTCTGCTGTCAGATCTCCCTCTGCTTTCCTCTTGTAAGGATACATGGGATTACACTTGGGGCCCAGCCAGATAATCTCCCTGTCTCAAGGTCCTTAATTTAATCACACCTGCAAAGTCATATTTGCCTTAGAAAGTAACATTCTCAGGTTCCAGGGATTAGGACTCAAATATCTTTGGGGGCTGTTACTCAGCCAACCACATTTTGAAATACACAGTATTAAACTTGACCATGATCACCCCTGTGTCCTTCTTAAAATCAAGTAATTCTAGACTATTTTACATTTTATTTCACCAAACCTTTTAAACTAAGAAAATAATGCACATGTGGTACAAAAGATATTCAAGCAGTACCTGTGGTGTGCCATGAAAAGTGAGTGGGCCTCTCTCTCTCCAGAAAGACTCTTGGCTGGCGGCTATCCTGGCTTTAAAATTGAAAGCTCCACATTAACCCACAGTCCCAGACAAACCAGAGAGTTGGTCACCCAGCTTCAGATCCAGACCCTTGCCCTGAGCTAACCGTAGTTACCTGTTTCCTGTATATCCTTCCCAAAAGTTTCCACATATGTAACATAGATTTTTAACATGGATGGGAAATGCTATACATGCTGTTCTGTATTTGAACTTTTCAATTACTTCATCTTGGCATTCTTTCCTTATCAGCAAATCTAATTTTATCATTTATTTTAACTGTTGTTTGGTATTCCATTGGATGAATATACCATAATTTATTTACACATTCCTTTTTAAAAATATAAACACTTAGATTATTTTCAGGACTTTCTTTGCCACTACAATGAGATTTATATCATCATATGTGTATTTTTCCCCTCTATGTATCAGTAGTTTGTTTATTGCAGAATAGTATTGCATTGCATAAAGATATTACAATTTGCTTATTTTTTCTCCTGTTGATAGACAGTTTTTGGCTGTTGTGAATAAAGCTGCTGTGAACATTTGAGTATAAGTCTTTGTGTGAACATATGTTTTCATTTCTCTTAGGTAAATACTAACAGTGAAATTGCTGGGTCACAGGGTTAACTATGGTCAACTTTAGAAGATCCTACCAGATAGATTTTCCAAAAGTGTTAGTATAATTTACTCACCCACCAGCACTGTAGGAGAGTCCCGGCTGCTCCACATTCTTGCTATCATACCTGGTATTGTCAAAAATTTCCATATTAGCCATTCTGATGTGTGGGAGTATTTCATTATAGTTTCAGTTTGCATTTCCCTGATCACTAAGGAGTTTGAGCGGCTCTTCACAGGTTTATTGGCCATTTGGATATCCTCTGAATCAGCTTCTTATTCTTATTATTCTGTTTGGTTGTCTGTCTTATTCTTATGGATCTGAAGATGTCCTTTACATGTTCTGGATACAACTTCTTTATCAGATTGCAATGGACTGAATGTTTGTGTCCCCCCCCAAATTCATATGTTCAAATCTTAACTCCCAACGTGATAGAATTAGGAGGTGGGGCCTTTGAGAGGAAATTAGGTCATGACGATGGAGCCCTCATGAATGAAATTAGTGCCCTTATAAAAAGCCCCCAAGAGAGCTCTATCTGCTCTCTGCCATGTGAGAATATGAGAAGAAAGCAATCTGCAGACCAGTGAGTGGGCCCTCACAGGACACGAGTCTGCTGGTGCCTTGATCTTGGACTTCCCAGCCTTCAGAACTTTGAGAGATAAATTTCTGTTGTGTATAAGCCATCTGCAGACTACCCAATCTATGGTACTGTGTTACAGCAGCCCGAAATGACTAGGACACAGATATGTACATTGAAAATATTATCTCCCTCTCTCTGGGTTCCCATTCATTCTTTCATTAGTGCTTTTAATGAACAAAAGTTCTTAATTTTAATCTATTCCAGTTGTCAAACTTTCTCTCCATGGTCAATGTCCTTTTAGGTCCTGCTGAGTCATTTTAAGACATCTTTGCCTGTTCCGAAGTCAGACGGATATTCTCTAATGTGATCTTCCAGGTATATAACCTACCTGGAATTGACTTTTGTGTATGGTGTAAGGGGTCAGGATTCATTTTTTAAAAATATGATGATTCAATTGTCATAGCACCATTCATCACAGGGACCGTCTTTTCTGCACTACTCCATAATGTCACCTCTGTCATAAATCAGGTGAATGTGTATGTATGGGTCTGTTTCTGGACTCTCTTCTGTTTCACTGGATATAATTCGATTTAGGAAAAATAAAGAATTATAACCTTTCTTGCATCTGTGTGCCTTGGAGCAAATTTGTACCATTAGGATAAATTTGCTTTAATCAGAATATGCCTAAAGAGTATTTTGAGTACTTTAACTTTTCCCCTTCAGTAAGGTGAAATGCTTAAGCTAATCCTAATTAGATCCCCTATCCTTTTTTCAGGTCTTAGGAAGAAGTAAGCCAGTAGCAGCTTTGGTGTAGAATGCCCTG
>NW_007733858.1:48117-103471 GCF_000696425.1 Galeopterus variegatus
ATTTCCAAACGTTTGAGTCAGAAATGATGCCAGCTCTTACATAGGAGAGAGTGGGGTATGGTTAGGCTGAGAAGATGATCCAGTGCTGAGTCAGAACTTTTTGTTTTTTAATTGCAAATGGAAGCAATGGCTGGCATTCTCCTTCCACCTGAGAGCAAGCCTGTGGCTGAGGAAGCTGCTGGAATATGAGGGATGGGCCAGACAGCTCCATCTCCAGACTGCTCAAAGACTTGTCATCTGCACTGATAACCCAGCTCAACTGCGGATGGGACATCCTTTAAACAGATGTTAAACGAGATCGGTGTGAAATTCTTGCAATGTAATGTCGTGATTAACTGTGCATGCTAGAAAAAGTGGTTGAGTTACAGGTAAAGTGAGACAAATATGGAAAGATATTCCAGTTATGTGGGGGCTTTTTGTCACTTACTCCAAATAGGCGATTATGGATTTTTGTCCCTGAGTCTTGACAGGTGTTGTTCTCCCTTAACTACTCCAAGGTTTCTGGAAGAATGAAAGGAATAATCTATAGTCTGTTTTTCCTTTTAAAAAACATTTTCCCAGATGTGAAAAGTTGGTTTAGTGATTTCTAACAAGTGTACAGAGTAAAAATAATCTCTAGTCTGGTTGTTGGGGTGATTGGAACGATTTGCAGTCACCTCCCTGCTAATGATGGGTTTGCTACTTGCTATGGGAACATCCCAAGGAACTGATAAATCATTCCCTCTTTGATATCCCGTAGGTCCCAAACACAGACGAATGTAAATGGAATTATATGGTGTTAACAATTCACTGGAAAAGAATATGGAGATAAAGCGAGACTTTATCTGGTAAACAGTTTGCCAACTGGAAAGATGCAGCCTTCAGTACAAAATGAAAGTGCGCCCCACCAGAGCAAAGAGCTGCCTTTTACGTAGGGAAAGTTCCTGCCAGGTTCCAGTCCAGTCTGCTACGTAAATGAGGGATGCAAGCTTGTTCAGACCCGATTGGTTGTCGCTGACGTCCAGCAGCACTAGATTCTGGTGGTGTCACAGGAACGGACAGCTATGAAAGCCCCAAAGTTCAACTTTTGTTTGGCTTGTGAGTTTTCCAAGGACACAGAGCGCATATGTAACCTCCGGTCGGCAGATGGCCTCTCAGCTCCATTTGGAATTTTGACCCAGTTACCCACTCAGGATCCATCTTGAAGAATGGGCTCTTTCAGGGTTCACAATGACGTGCTGCATTTCTGATAATGAAAACTCAAGACTCAAGACTCAGCAGCCTGAGCCTTAAATTCTCCCTGGTATTCCCTGCATGAAGAATCACTCCACAGGGATCCCAGACTATGCATAGCCCCCTGATCTTAGCCCATCGGGGACTGACAAGAGCAGGTCAGCCAAGAGATGTGAATGTCTGAGCTCTCAGAGCTCGCTGCCTGCCCCTAGAAGCTGAAAAAGAGCAGGTGTTACGTCTTGGGTTTAGGAGCACCAGTGTCCCCAGACCCTGGTTCTTCACGCAGTCCCAGGCCTGGGACCCCCTCCCTAGTCCTGGCTCAGAGCACAAACCCTTACACAGGCAACAGATGCCATGTACTCATTCCCTTCAACATGAACTTCCCCCAATAGTACTGAGTATTAAATGTTCTAGGGTTGATCTTGAGACAGACCTGGTTATTTATAATCTTTATTTATAAACTAAGCACAGGAGGTATCTCATAGCAAACTTTTACTCAGAAAAGNATCCTTTTTTCAGGTCTTAGGAAGAAGTAAGCCAGTAGCAGCTTTGGTGTAGAATGCCCTGGGAGAGGTTCTGCTGGGAACTGAGGAACTATTGAAGTCAGGGGCTCCTCCAGTGGGGGGTAGCCTGTTTCTACCGCACTTCTCTTCCTGGTATGTCCCAGCATATCTCTTCCTGGATCAAGATAGCCTCAGATGCTTCTCCAACTGTCCTCAGAACTGTATCTGCTCATTTCTACCTTGGCTCATTTTGGGTGCCTCTCCCAGGATGGCCTCTCCTCTCCTTTTAGTCTATATCAAGTTTATTCCCCAGTCTGATCTCTTCTAGAAAGCCTCTCTAATTATGTTGGCCCTTATTGATCTTCCTCCCCTCTGAACCCTACAGCTGCTATTATTTCTGAATCTCTTGTTCTGGTGTTTGTATCATTATTAAATATTTCACGGGTGCTTGTCTTGTCTCTCGACTTGGGAGCCCAGCTCTGCAGGAGGTCAAAGCCCTTCTCTTACTCAGAGTAGTTGCTCAATAAATATTTCATCCAGGATGAAGAAGAGAGTGGGTATGTCAGCCTGTTCAGACCTGATTCCGTAAATGAGGGATGCAAGCTTGTTCAGACCCGATTGGTTGTCGCTGATGTCCAGCAGCACTAGATTCTGGTGGTGTCACAGGAACGGACAGCTATGAAAGCCCCAAAGTTCAACTTTTGTTTGGCTTGTGAGTTTTCCAAGGACACAGAGCGCATATGTAACCTCCGGTCGGCAGATGGCCTCTCAGCTCCATTTGGAATTTTGACCCAGTTACCCACTCAGGATCCATCTTGAAGAATGGGCTCTTTCAGGGTTCACAATGACGTGCTGCATTTCTGATAATGAAAACTCAAGACTCAAGACTCAGCAGCCTGAACCTTAAATTCTCCCTGGTATTCCCTGCATGAAGAATCACTCCACAGGGATCCCAGACTATGCATAGCCCCCTGATCTTAGCCCATCGGGGACTGACAAGAGCAGGTCAGCCAAGAGATGTGAATGTCTGAGCTCTCAGAGCTCGCTGCCTGCCCCTAGAAGCTGAAAAAGAGCAGGTGTTACGTCTTGGGTTTAGGAGCACCAGTGTCCCCAGACCCTGGTTCTTCACGCAGTCCCAGGCCTGGGACCCCCTCCCTAGTCCTGGCTCAGAGCACAAACCCTTACACAGGCAACAGATGCCATGTACTCATTCCCTTCAACATGAACTTCCCCCAATAGTACTGAGTATTAAATGTTCTAGGGTTGATCTTGAGACAGACCTGGTTATTTATAATCTTTATTTATAAACTAAGCACAGGAGGTATCTCATAGCAAACTTTTACTCAGAAAAGGAGCCAGATTATGGTGTGGGGTCTCTCAGTAATTTCCCTTGAGGTCAGGTCAGAGAACAGAAGGACCCAGCTTACTCATAGTAGCATTCCTATATGAATAGAGGGTGCCAACTCCTTGAAAGGATCACCATATTAATCTGGTAATCAAGCAAAGCCCAATGTGTTGCTTACTGCAATAGCAAGGACCGCTACACTGACAGTTTTAGTTCTATCTCGAAAAGGGGGTGGGGCCAGGGCGGATCATTTGTAAAGTTGTTAGTGTTACTTAAAGGTAGTTCTTTCAATGCAGGGAAGGGAGATACTGATTGAGATTGAGCAAAATTCATGATGAAATCGTGCAGGCGTTATAGGCACAGTAAGACAAGAGGTTTGGAGCAGACTTGAGGCGTAAATAGACATTTGATAAGCCCAGCAGAGTGATCTATTCTTCTGAGGAATGGGCTACTGCTGAAATGTGGGCTAGCTGAGTAGTCTATTGTTGGGATGAATAAATTTTCAAGAAGTTTAAGAAACAAATTTTCAAGAAACAAATGAGAAAGTAATTCTTCCTGGATAAGAGTTCCTGGGAAGGTAAAGTCATGTTAGTACAGAGTGTTGAAAGTAAGGTCATGTCTACAGCTCTGTGGCTAAAGATGGTATCAGCTTTTGCATTCTTTTCTTATAATTTTAGGATCCAGATAGAAGGAGGGAATATTTTCTGGTTCTCAGCTACCCAAGAAATACAAAAGACATTTCTCAAATGGGATAAGCTGAGGACGATAGAGAACCTGTCTAAATGAAAACTTGTTTGTTTCAAAGAGAGATCTGAAAAGGCAAGGATGGCGTCCCTCTCGGCTACCTCCCATACAATGGGCACTGTGCACAATACTTTACAGTCTTTTCTCACTTTAGTCCTCAGGGTAATCTTATAAAATAGATATTGCTCCCATTGGTAGGTTGGAAAGACTGAGACTTGAAGATAAGTACCATATGACAAAGACTTTCCCCTTGACCTAACTCTAGTTAGGCTCTTGTATTAGTCCATTTCTGTTATTTATAACAGAATACCTGAAACTGGGTAATTTATGAAGAAAGGAAATTTATTTCTAAAATTTTTTCCCATTGGTAGGTTGGGAAGACTGAGACTTGAAGATAAGTACCATATGACAAAGACTTTCCCCTTGACCTAACTCTAGTTAGGCTCTTGTATTAGTCCATTTCTGTTACTTATAACAGAATACCTGAAACTGGGTAATTTATGAAGAAAGGAAATTTATTTCTAAAATTTTGGAGCTTGAGAAGTCCAAGGTCCAGGGGGCACATCTGGTGAGGGCCTTTTTAGTGATGACTCTCAACAGCGACACCGGGTGTCACATAGTGAGAGAATGGCCTGAGCAAGTGCACTAACCTCACTCCCTCTCCTTATAAAGCTGTCAGAACAATGCCCATGATAACTCATGACTTCATGAATGGATTAATCTGCTCACGAGGGCTCGGTTCTATGATCCAATCACCCCTCAAAGGCTCCACCTTTCAAATACCATAATTAGATTTTCCACCCTCTTAACACTGTTACAATGGAGTTCACATTTTGATTATATGAAAGTTTGGGGGACACATTTGACCCATAGGATTCCTCTAAGCCCTCAAAGTCCTGATCTTGGGCTCTGTCCTTGGCCTGTTTAGTCCAGTTTTAGAAAGAATTCTGCTGGCCAGTTTAGTGAGAATCTCCCACCCTTCTTATCTCCCACCCTTCTCCCATCCTCCCACTATCCCTGTCTTATCACCCTGGTCTGCCTTTAGCAACAATCCTGTTGAGTTGATTCCTTAGCATTGACGTTTCTTCTTAGTAATTTTCTATCCACTGACCCCCACTTTGCTCCATGGCTATAAATTCCCACTTATCATTATTGTATTAAGAGTTGAGCCCCATCTCTTTTCCTTACTGCAAAGCCCCATTGAAGTAGTCCCACTGAATAAAGTCTGCCTTACCATCATTAACAAGTGTAATGAAGAGGTTTCTTTAACTGTTACACAGCCAGGAGGTGATGGAGCTGGGTCTGGAAGCTGCCTGTAGGCATCAAATCTTGTGCTGAGCACCGTGCTGCCCTATGGTGGCATATTAGAGGCCACCCTGTTGGGCCCTGCTCCCGCCCTGCGTCTCCAGCAGTGTCTGCTGGGTGAGCCACCCCTGGGTCACTCTTGGAGGGCATGAGTGTCAAGCCTGGATCAAGGCCTTGCTCCTTCCTTGATAAAGGAACCAGACAAAAGATATGGAAGGAAATGCAAAATCCAATATGCTATTACTGCCATGACAATAGAGTAGTGTTGAGGTGTAAAGAAACTCAAGCAGTGATGGAAGTAGCTTGTAAATCATCCTTTCCTGCACAAACCCTCATCCCCTATTACCGCCCTGATCTTTTGCCACCTTGGAACACTCATCACTCTTTGAGTTCACCTTGAACTCTGTTTTTTTCTCATAGGGACCCTTATTAAAAAGCTCCAAAACTTTTTACTAATTGACCTCCTTCTGATAACATTTAAAGGCTTTGTATTGAAGTCCTCTGCATCTTTATTGCCTTCTTCCAGACAGAACTAAGCTCTCCTGTGTTTCCTTAACAATGAAACCATGTAATTTCCCCATCCTTGTGTCCTTACCAATCTCCATCCTTCCATTCAGTCATTTCTTCATTCTTTCATGTATCCATTGGCCCGTGCATTTATTTACTTTTCCATTCATCTATTCATCCACCACTGCTCCATCTATCCATGGAAGAAATATTTATTTAAAATTCTATAAGTGCCTAATCCTGGTTTTGATCTTCATGTGGATCTGATTGATCTCGTTCTGTTCCAAGGCCACAGAGTAGAGGGCCAATTCCAGAAAACCATGTCAAGAGTGTGGTGTTAATTCCATATTGGGATTTATGTTGGATTGGTGCAACCTCTCCCCAGTACCTCTCCCATCTTGACTGAGAAGGAACCAAGAGATAATGTTCAGTCTGAATTTCAGATTAAGAATATAGAAATTCTGCCTGGTTCACTGCAGCACTATGCATAATAGCCAAGATGTGGAATCATCTTAAGCATTCATCAGCAGGTAAATGGATAAAAAAAATGTGGTATATATATATATATATACACAATGGAATACTATTTAGCTTTTATAAAGAAGGAGATCCTGTCATTATGACAATATGGATGAATCTGGAAGACATTATGTTAAGTGGAATAAGCAAGACACAGAAAGACAAATACCACATGTTCTCACTTATATGTGGAATCTGAAAAAGCCAAACACATGGAAGCAGAGAATAGAGTGGTAGTTACTAGGACCTGGGGTTGGGGAGTTCAGAATGAAGAGATGATGGTCAAAGAGTGCAAAATTCCAGTTAGACACGAGGAGTAAGTTCAAGAAATCTATGGTACAGCATGCTACCTACAGTTAATAACAATGTATTGTGTACTTGAATATTGCTAAGAGAGTAGATTGAAGTGTTCTCACCACCAGAAAAATCGTATGTGAGGTAATACTTATGTTAACTAGCTTGATTTCGCCACTCCAGAATGTGTGCATATGTCAAAATACACCACAAATATATACAATTTATTTCTCAATTTAAAAAACACAGGAAAAAAAATCCAGGCCTTTTGAATGCGCTTCTTCTGACGTAGGAAACACCTTAGCAATGGAGCCAAGAACAGAACAATTAAGTGAAGGAAGCCACATCCACTGATTTCGGCTTTAGGGTGGTTATTAAATGTGGAGAATCATGTACATCTCATCATCAAACTGATATTCAATTACCTTTTTTTTTTTCTTTTGTCACTGCAAGAGTTAGTGTGCTCTGGTAAAATGGAATGAGAAGAGAACTTTAGAAAGTGATTCAGAGCAGTAGGACACAGAAAAAACAACCCCAACATGTGGACATTTCTAACTGATCGTTCTTCCTTAGATGCGTTCTGTTGTGGAAATAGAAAAAAGCATGATATAGTTTTCGACACTGCTTTAAAATCTTCTTTATAGGAAAGGGGTCCCATTCTAACTCAAGAGGTGACACCGTAACAACCATAACAACCGTGCTCCTCATAAAACATTCACCTGCTCCTGCTAACACTTGTCAAACCAGAAAGGTCCTGCCTTGAAATAAAACTGGAGTTTCTTCCCCACTAATATCCAGGTTCCCCATGGGAATCGGATGAAAGTGGTTGTTGTGAATTAAAAGCTCCGTCTTCAGAGCAGCAATTTCAGCTTGTATTAACAGATATCAGCATTTTCTCTAAGAGCAGGTGTTTTCATTTGTTGAGCAATCAGGGCCCTTTTCTCTCATTCTGGCCCCCATGGCAAATCAAGTACATACAGCTCACTTTCCCTCCTCAGAGCATCTGACTGTTCCATTCATTAGGTGTGGAGTGAGGGAAACACACTCTTCATTTGCTTTGTGGCCACTGTTTTATTTTCCCTTTCTTGGTCTGAAGAGAACCAATAAACCTCCCATCTTCAGATTTTCAGAGTAGTGCTTTCCATCTAGCTGATTCTTGATGCTTTTAAATGGAAAAAATACCTAAAAACAGGTTGCTGTTTGGGTGATTTGCAAGCTCTCTGAAATTACTGTTTTTCTGCTCCACAGACATAGTGATTGACAGTGCCTTCCCCCAGATAGTCGACCAGTTGGCTTTGGCTGGGATGATTATGTTCAAAATTACTTGAGTGTTTTTTTAATGTCAGTTACTACTGAATGAAAACTAGAATTAATTTTTCATGGTCTAATAGTCTTGCGCAGCTACAGTGCACCTGCTGAGTTTATGGACTTTGCAAATAACATTTACTCTTTTTTTTTTTTGCCATCCCTGGTCTCTTTGGAATTTTATTTTTTCACGGTTTTAGCCCTTCCTCCTGTCTGGCTTATTTTGATAAGAGCAGATCAACTGCCCAATGTGGAATACAAAAAAATTCTTGGCAGATGGGTCCAGTGGTCATAGTAGGCAACTGGTGCATTGGACTGGAGCCCAAAGTTTGTGCACGGCCCTGTCCCAGATGAGAAGCCATTGCATAGGCCACTGCAGCAGACCAAAGTTTCTCAATGTCTGCACTACTGACATGTGTTTTGGGGAGCTGTCCCAGGTGTTACTGGATGTTAAGAACCATCCTTGACTTCTGCACATAAGATTCTACTAGGACTGCTTCCTCAGGGGTGACAACAAAAGGTGTCTGCAGCCATTGCCAAATGTCCCCTGTGGGGATGGTGAGGGAATTGTCCCCAGTTGAAGACACTCTTCCTCTGTGCTCCTTAAGTGGAAGTTCCCAGGATGAGAGTTGGGGTAAATGGGAGAAGAGGAAGAGAAGAGTGCAGGAAATCAGGAAGAATATGGGATACTTCAGCCTCTGATAACACCCAGACTAATGAATTCACTGATTGGCAACCCTGGCTGCATGTTATAATCACCTGGGAAGATTTTTTAAAGCACCCACGGTCCAAGTCTAGCCCCAACGTCCTGAATTAATTGTTTGAGGCTGTGCCCTGATATCAGTATTTTCTTCTTCTCAAGTCCCCTTGGTGACTGTAATGTGCATCCAGGTTTGAAATCACAGGTTAAGTGCTCACTGTGAGACAATGCTGTACATTTTACAGTACCCCGCACTTGGCAATGCTATAAACTGTGTTATTGAGGCATCCACTTTGCTTTCCTGAATTTTTCTCAACGAATATCCTTTAGTTCTCAAAGCTGTGACCCTGGGCATTATGAATGTCATGTGGACCACTCAAAGGCCCCTTTGGATTAACAAAAAAAATTTTTTTTGTTCAAAAATTGAACTGCTCAATCAGTGAAAAAAGGAAGCCTCAGTGCGAAGTCATAACTGGGCTTCTGCTGCATTCCTCAGAGGTTGCTCCTTTACTTTCTTTTGCAGGCATGAATTTAAGTGTGTGAATTTGTCGAAGTAAAGGGGAGATTCCTGTGCAAGGGGTGAGAGGGTAAAGAAGGGTAGGGGGAATGGGAGCCACATGTGATACTTTGTATCTCCATATGGCAATGGAAACACCTAGAGAACTGTGAGAATCAGGAAACCAGAGACAGTGAAGAAGAGAGGGATGTCATCTATAATCATAAAAATACAGTGAATTCTTGTAAATACGTGATTAACCCCAATGAAAGTAGGAAAGGAGAAATTTTTTTCATTTCTTTTACTATTAAAAAGTAAAATGGTAGAACTGAATCCCACATATCAAAAATTATATTAAATGTAAGTGGACTAAACACTCTAAGAGGCAGAGATAGTTAAAATGTATAAAAAAGCAAGAACCCACCCAATAAAGCAAGGTGCACTTTAAATATAAAGACATAGATAGATTGAAAGTAATTGGATATTAAGACACACCTTGCGTACAGCAAAATAATGCTGAGGTAGCTATATTAATATCAGATAATAGACATTAAAACAAGAAGAATTACCAGAGATAAAGAGGAACATTTTATAGTGGTAAAGGGTCAATTAGTCAGGAAGTTAAAATAATCATAATTGTATATGGCCCAAATCACAGATCTTCAAAAAAGTACACATGACTAATTTAAAGCAAATATTATACCATGGTATATGGATTTAGAATGTGTGTAAACATAATACACATAATAACTACAGCATCCAGAATGAAGAACAGATATCAACTGACCTGCAAGATTGCAGGACTCATTATTTTAAATGAAGTCGTACAACACTGGTAATAAGTTGTGTGAAAAGATAAAGATGTATGTTCTAATCTCTTGAACAACACTTACAGACACAAAGAGGTATAGTTAAAAAACAAATAGATATATTAAAATGGAATTCTAAAAAATATTAATGCAACAGAGAAATACACACACACTCCCACTCCTAACATACATTTTACTTTTTCATGATAGAATCTACCACCCTACAAGTGCTTCCTTAGCTTTTGTAGTATAAAATGGCTTTACAATTATTTTTAATTTTGGTAAATTATTTCCTGTTATAAACAGCTACTCTGGTACATGTGTACTCCTTTCTGTAGCTACTTTTGGAAGTCTTCACAGTGTGATTTATTTTGGTTTGTGGATTTTGTGGATTTGGCTGTATCAAGTAGCGGGGTTCAGCTTTCAGATCTAGGGCTTTAATTCTTACTTTCCTGAAGATCCCAGAAAAGTTTCTAGATGACTTAATCTAGAGATTTCCTGGAAAATAATGAGTCCTGCCAGTTAAAAATGTAATCACCATTAATATTCTTAATATTAGTAAGAGAAAAATGAGGCAGGCCCGTTGAGGAACAGACTCACACCCTTATGCACCATTGTGAGGGTTAATTCTGGGTGTCGACTTGATTAGACTAAGGAATGCTAAGAAACCTGGTAAAGCTGTCTTTTTAGGTGTGTTCATGAGGATGTTTCCAGAAGAGATTAGTATGAGAGCCTGAGTGGAGGAGAAAAGGCTAATCACTCTCTCTCTCTGCTCTGCCATCTTCTGCTGTGTGAGACCCTGGCGTTACTGTCATGGAAGGCCCTCAGCAGATGTGTTCCCTGGACTTTGGACTTCCTATCCTCTGAAACTGTAAACAATACATTTTATTTTCTTTATAAATCACCCAGTTCCAGGTATTTTGTTATAAGCAACAGAAACAAACTAATAATACAACAGAGGTCTGATTCTGCTGTGTGATCATGTCTTTGGACCTGGTCACTATGTTCATGGGCATGTACTGTCCTTCTGCAGTAGCAATATGAAACATGCTCTGCTAGCTAACTAGACCTTCTCATACAGACCGAGATTAACTGTGGGCTGCCTGCATCTGTACTTGTGCAATTGATTTCTCAGTCAAGTCTCTACATTTGTTTTCTTGATATCATGTTAAAAACTTGCAAGAGCAGTAAAAAAGTTAGCTCTTACCATTTACACTTACAAGTGTCCAAAGAACTATTGGTGAATGCATATTAGAATTGGATTTTAAAACTGAGAGAACCAATTTAAAAATCCTTTGGAATGGCTTTTGGATTCATGTACATATAACTGAATTCAACAAATATTTGGGTGCACATGCTGTGCAAACTACAGGCTAGACATGGTCATCCTGGCCCTAAAAGATGTTATAAGCAACCAGAAGTGTGGATCTGGGGATAAAGATGAAAGAAAAAATAACCATTATAGTTGAGTACCATACGAAAGGAACAATTAAGAGTTAATTTAAAATCAAGGAGAAACACAACAGATAGGAAGGATAGGTGAGGTCACCTAGAATAGATTGTTCTTGAAGACTGAGTAGAGTTTTAACAGAGGGAGATGGATGGGGTGGAGAAAACAGTACATGCAAAGACACGGAGATGAGAAGTTGGAAAGTGATCCAGGCTCAGTAAGCAATGGAGGTAACAATGGAAATTCATGGTAGTAAGGTCAGAGAGATGGATGGGGGCAGATTCTGGAGAGTTTTGACCACTGAGTCTGGTCTTTTTAGCATGATTTGCCACAATAAGAAAGCGCTGACTGTTCTTAAGCTGGAAAGTGCCTTGTTTGAGGCTGGACTTCAGGAAGATGAATCTTGTACCAGTTTGTGTTGGAAGAATTAGAGGGGGTGGGGGGGTTGAAAATAGAAGGGGGTTTTAATATCTGAGCTGGCTGCTTTTTCATCTACATGAAAGGTTGAGAGGGCAATCACTTTTCTTCCTCTCCTGATTTTTGACAAGAGGATGGCCACCTCAAAGGATGAAAAAACAACCTGAAGACACAAAATGTCAGACTCAAAGAACCCTCATTGAGAGCTTTAGAGAGCCAGTGACAGGCACTCAGAAGAGAGAACCCAGATGGCGTGCTTCACCAAAGGCATCCTTGAATTGTTAATTCCTAAGCTAACTTATTACCTGTAGCTATGGTTTGAATGTGTCTCCCCACAGTTTACGTGTCGTAAATTTAATCCCCAGTGCAACAGTGCTGAGAGGTGATTAGGTCATGAGGATTAATGTTGTTATTGCTGGAGTGGGTTAATTATCATGGGAGTGGGTTCCTGATAAAAGAATGAGTTTGGCCCCCTTCCCCTCCCACTTCCTCTCACGCATGCTCTCTTGCCCTTCTGTCTTCTGCCATGGGATGACGCTGCAAGAAGACCCTCACCAGCTACAGGCCCCATAATCAAAGCTGTAAGAAATAAATTTCTTTTCTTTATTTATTACCCAGTCTGTGGTATTCTGTTACAGAAATATGAAAGAAAGTAACGCAGAAAATTGGTACCAAGAAGCAGGGCTGTTGCTATAACAAATACATGAAAATATGGAAGTGCTTCTGGAACTGGGTAATGGTTAGGGGTTGAAAGAATTGGAGGAGCAGGCTAGAGAAAGTCTAGATTTCCATAAATGGAGCATGGGGGTGGTTCTGGTGAGGGGCCAAAAGAAGAGAAAAGCTATAGGAAAAGTCTGAAACTTCTTTTAAATTGCTTAAGTGGTCCTGATCAGAATATTGGTGGAAAAACGGACAGTAAAGGCTATTCTGATGAGGTCTCAGATGGAAAAGAGGAATATTTTCTTGGAAACTGTAGTAAAGGCCATTCTTGTTATAAAGTGGCAAAAAAACAACTTGACTGAATTGTATTCATGTCCTAGGGCTTTATAGAAGATGAAGTTTACGAGTGATGAACTAGGATGTCTGGCAGAAGACATATGTTAGAAGCAAAGCATTCAAGGTATTGCATGAATTTTGGGTGGGTTCTTACAGTAAAATGAGAGAAGAGAACTGACTTAAAGATGGAATTTATAATTTAAAGGGAATCAGAATAAAAAGATTTGGAAAAATCTCAGCCTGGGCATGTAAAGAATAAAATAAAACATGTTTGGGAGAGGATTTTTAAGGGCGTGACCTAGTGACTGCTAAAGAGGTTAATGTGAAGCCAGGTTCTATTCATCAAAACAATGGGAGAAGGACCCTGAAGTCATTTCAGAGATCTTAAGCATGCTAGAACCTTAAGGGCAAGGTTTCCAGAGAGGTGTCCATGGCATTTCAGCATTTGCTGCTCTGTGCTACCTTAGGACTCTGCTTCCTGAATTGTAGCGTGGCACTCTTTGGCTGTCCCAGCCATGGCTTAATCAGGCCCAGATGCAGCTTGACCCGCCATCAGAAAGTTACAGCCATAAACCTTGGCAGTATCCACATGGTGCTAATTCTGTGGGCACAAAGAACACAAGTACTATGAGGCCACTGCGGTCTCTACCTAAATTTCAGATTTCATGAACAGCCTGAGGGCCTATGCCAAAATTTGCTGCAGCGGTGGAGCCACCACAAAGAGTCATCATAGGACAATGCCTAGTGGAGCCATGAGGGTGGGGCATCCCCCAAGACCTCAGAACTGTAGGGACACCAGCATGCAACTCCAGCCTATGAAAGCTGTAGGCACAATACACTAATGTGTGAGACCAGCTGGGTGAACTGAGCCTAGCAAAGCCACAGAGATGGAGCTGCCTGAGCTTTTGGGGGCCCAAACCATGCCCCAGTGTACTCAGGATATGAGACGGGGAATCAAAGGAGGTTATTTTTTCACATAATAAAGGCATAACAAAATTACCCCTTTCTTCTTGCCTATTTCTCCCTTTTGGAATGGGAATGTCTATGTTCCGCATGTCCCAACATGGTATTTTGGAAATAGGTAACTTTAATTTTATAGGCTCACGGCTAGAGAGAAATTTGCCTCAAGATGAACTGTGCCTTGAATCTCACCCATATCTGGTTTAGATAAGACTCTGGACTTGGAACTTTTGAGTTGATGCTTACTATGGGTTGACTACGTTCCCCTGAAGTTCATATGCTGGAAACTTGATCTCCATTGTAAGGTATCATGAGGGTGGGAAATACAATTATGGTATTTGAGAGGTGGGGCCTTTAAGAGGTGATTGGATTGTGAGGACTGTACCCTCATGATTGAATTAATCCATATATGGATTAATGGGTTAATCATTTAATGGGCAATCATGGGTGTAGGCTAGTGACTTTTTAAGGAGAGTACGTGAAAGTGCTCTTGTCATCCTTATCATGTGATTGTCTGTGCCACCGTGGGACCCTGTAGAGAGTTCCCACCCAGAGGATCCTCACCATATGTGCCCCTGGACCGTGGACTTCCTAGCCTTCAAAACTGTGAGAAATAAATTTAATTTTCCTCATACATTACACAGCTTCAGATATTCTGCTATAAGCAATGGAAAACAGACTAATACAATGCTGGAGCAAGTTAAGGCCTTTGGGTCTATAGGGATGAAATAAATGTATTTTGCATGTGAGAAAGATATGGATTTTGAGGGCTAGGGGCAGAATACTATGGCTTGAATGTGCCCCCCAGAGTTTACATGTTGGACATTTAATCCCCAGTGCAATAGTGGTGAGAGGTGATTAGGTCATGAGGGTTCTGCCCTCATAAGTGGATCAATGTCATTACAGCGGGAGTGGGTTAGTTACCATGGGAATGGGTTCCTGATGAAAGAATGAGTTTGGCCCCTTCGCCTCCCACCCCCTCACATGCATGCTTTCTTTTCCTTCTGTCTTCTGCCATGGGATGACGCAGCAAGAAGGCCCTTGCCTGTTGCAGGCCTCTCGATGTTGGACTTCCCAGCCTCCAGAACTGTAAGAAATGAGTTTCTTTTCTTTATAAATTACTCTGCCTGTAGCATTCTATTATAGCAACACAAAACAGACTAAGACACCTGTGTATACAGTTGATTTTATGCCCTTTCATGAGTGGGATTGGGACTTCCAGTTATTTTCTCAAGTTGTCTTTTATCTTCCATTCAAAAAGATTTACTAAGAACTTACACGTGTCAGGCATTGTGTTAGGATTTGGGACATTCTCTTTAGTTCTTTTTTTAGAAACAGCCACTGTCATTATTATTATTATATACCCAATAATATGTCTTATTATTACTTCAATTTACTTGTTAGAAAACTGAAGCTCAGAGAGGTTGAGCAATTCTCTCAATGTCACACAGCCAGAGGAAAGATGAGACCTGGTTTTCAATGTCCTGTCTAGGCAAATTAATATTATACAAAATACTCTTTGATATCTTCTGATTATTAAGAGGCTACCATGTCCCAGCACTTCAGATACATATATTAATTCTCACAACAACTCCATTATTAGATATTATTATCCCATACAGAGGCTCAGTGAGATGAAGTGGTTTACCTTAGCTGGTAACTGAGTGAGCGGGCTTGAACCCTTAGTAAGTGGTGGCTGGGGTGTAGGCACTGGAATTTGGGTCTATCTGATTCAAAACCCATGTGGTAAGTGTGTTGGAAGGGGAGTCTAATGACCCTCCACCTCTTCAACCACTTGTCTAAGGCTTTTTGAGCAGCTACTATGTGCTAGACACTTACATGTTATCACATTTAACCCTGAACCTGTGAGGCAGGCATTCTTCTCCTTTTGAAAAATGAGGGCCAACTGATTTGCCAGGGTCATTTGCCAGTACGTGACCAAAGAAAAATTAAAATCTAAGTGCATCACATGCTCAATACTGTTTCATACAGAAATCCATTTATTACTGAGAAGACTCATGCTTCCCCAGAGTTACTCAGTTCTCCATTTTGCCCCCACAGCTGAACTAGAAAGGAGGAACTGCGCTGGTGTCCTGACTTTCTCTTTAGACTCTCCCAAGCCAACCTCAGAGGAGAGTCTTCTTCTCTGGCTGTGAACTCTTTAAAGACCTAATGGGCTTTTACTAGCAATTCATGAGTCAGGCAGCACTTTATCTAAAAATAGAGAGGTGCTTCATTGGATACAGCAAAACAGTCAGGTTTTTAAGGTAGCTTGAGCAGGAACAAAGAAATAGCGTAATACAAAAGGTGATTGGCAAACATCAGGTTACTTTCCTTGTAAGGGTTAAAGCAGAGGGGGCTTCCTTGTCATTCTGGCTAAAACTGGCCTGTTTGAAGATTTGGATATCAATTCTCTTCTGATTTCTCAGGAAGTCAGGTAGACAACTTAGTTTCGGTTTGTGATGTTAGCATGAGTGATGTTAGCATGAGTGACTCCATTTTGGTCTGCTGGGGCCTAGTGCAAGAGCTCAGCCGAAATCAGTGGCCTCCCATCAAGTTTTACTTAACAGTGGGTGAACTATGAAACCATTACTATTAAAAGTATAGAAACTAACTTGCAGAAAAATGTTTATTACATAAGGTTAAGCAGGAAAAGCAAGATGCAGAAAAGGTCTGCATAAAAATTGAATTGCATATGCACGGAATCTGGAATAAGTACAGAAAAATGAGAAGAGTGTGAACATGGTGGTGTCAATGGGTAATTCAAAATTTTTTTTTTGCCATTTTCTAAATTATCTTTAGTATTGTTTCTCACTATGCGTTTTTTTTTTGGAGGGGAGGTGATTTGTTATTGAAGTGTCACACACCAAAACTGTGTAAATCATAAAGGTATGGCTATGAATTCTCACAAACTGAACACCCTGTGTAATGAGAACCCAGATCAAGAAACAGAACATTGTTGGGACCTTAGAAGTCCATCTCATGCTCTGTTCCCATTTCACTCTGAGTCTTTTAATGTAAAATTAGGAAAACCCATTCTCTGAACATGTGATGGACTGTACTTAAGAATGCAGCAAGGAGATCTTGGAAAGCCCTAGAAGCTGAGGAAGGGGTGGGCTGGTAACCTGAGCCAGTTAGAGTTGAGCACCCTTAGGGCTCCCACTCATTGGTCATCCTGACCCTGGAAATAGCTGAGGTAGGGTGGATGGCTCAGTTCAGGAACAGGAACTAGTTGTCCACCTAACTGGAAACATGAAGAAACCAGGCTGGTGTCTGTCCAGAAGGTGGGAAGTGGTGCTGAAGACACCCCAGAAACATCTTCCCCCACTGACATCACAGGCCTAGTGGGTCTGAACCCCAGAGCCATCAGAGGACACACAACGTTGGATGTCCCAGAGAGAGAGAAGGGGCTCAAGAGCACAATTCAGAAAAGTTGAACAGATCCAGGAGGAACAATTCAAGGACAGGGCAGAGCCACCAAGGGTCTGGAGCCAGGTAGTCCAATGACCCAACACCCAAAGACCAGGGAAGAAGGAGTTGATGCCTGAAAATAAGTACTTGAGTTAATAGAAAAGTGCCTCCACCCTCCCTCAAGTCTTCTGGAAGCCCAATTACCAGTCGGGTACAGTGTGAATGAGACGGATGGAAGCAGATGCTGTGGCCACCTTCTGGGGGTCGAACATCAAAAAAGAAAAAAAAAAGATAGCTTGCAGGTGGTGGTAAAGATTAAGTCAGCCAATTTATGAGAACAGCTATCACGCATTGTCTAAAACACAATAGGCAGCACTCAGTAAATGGTTTATACTATTAGTTAACTTTGCCCAGGAACTTATGTTGGAATTCTGGAAATACCACTTTCAATTCAAACTCCATACCTACTCGGGCACCAAATTCTCTTGATTCTTCTTGAAGAAATACCATTCCTTCCACTGTGTGGAGCAAGGCAGGGGAGGGAATGGAGTATTCTGACTGCAGGAACTTCACAGGTGAAGACCCACAGGAAGGCCAGGTAAAGCGGGTGTGCTGCTTCTGGTAACAGAAAGTTAATCTCGTGGCAGGAACAGAGCCAGTTGAGAGGAGCTGATTGGACTGGCGTGGGAGGCCAGCTCCTAGGAACTGCCGTGGGGCCAGAAAGGCAGTGTCCCAACACTGTCCATAATCTAAAAAGACAGCTCTATTGAAAATTCAAAACATCGCAAATACAAAAAATTTGTAAACAGATTGTATTTGTCCATTTTCTGTTGCTTATAACAGAATACGCAAAACCGGGTAATTTATGAAGAAACAAAATTTATTTCTTACAGTTTTGGAGGCTGAAAAGTATTAAGAACAAGAGGCTTACATCTGGTGAGAACCTTTTTGCAGCGTCATCCCATGGCAGAAGACAGAAGGGCAAGAGAGCATGTGGGAGGGGAAGGGGGCCAAACTCATTCTTTATCAGGAACCCACTCCCATGATAATTAACCCACTCCAGCAATAACATTAATCCTCACGACCTAATCACCTCTCAGCACTGTTGCACTGGGGATTAAATTTCTAACACGTAAACTGTGGGGAGACACATTCAAGCCATAGCTACAGGTAATAAGTTAGTTTAGGAATTAACAATTGAAGGATCCCTTTGGTGAAGCACGCCATCTGGGTTCTCTCTTCTGAGTGCCTGTCACTGGCTCTCTAAAGCTCTCAATGAGGGTTCTTTGAGTCTGACATTTTGTGTCTTCAGGTTGTTTTTTCATCCTTTGAGGTGGCCATCCTCTTGTCAAAAATCAGGAGAGGAAGAAAAGTGATTGCCCTCTCAACCTTTCATGTAGATGAAAAAGCAGCCAGCTTAGATATTAAATCTCCCTTCTAAGGGCCAGCTTGTGGCTCACTTGGGAGAGCGTGGTGCTGACAACACCAAGTCAAAGGTTAAGATCCCCTTACCAGTCATCCTAAAAAAAAAAAAAAAAATCTCCCTTCTATTTTCAACCCCTCCACTCTCTCTAATTCTCTCAACACAAACTGGTACAAGATTCATCTTCCTGAAGCCCAGCCTCAAGCAAGGCACTTTCCAGCTTAAGAACAGTCAACGCTTTCTTATTGTGGCAAATTATGCTAAAAAGATCAGACTCAGTGGTCAAAACTCTCCGGAATCTCTCCGGCCTTAGTGCCACAAATTTCCATGGTTACCTCCACATGCTGGCCCAGCTCCGTTGCTTACTGAGCCTGGGTCACTTTCCAACAACTTCTCATCTCTGTGTCTTTGCTTATACTGTGTTCTCCACCCCTATCCATCTCCCTCTGTTAAAATTCTACTCATTCTTCCAGAACAATCTATGCTAGGTGACCTCACCTATCCTCCCTATCTGTTGTGTCTCTCCTTCATATTAATCTGATTAACTCTTGATTGTTCCTTTCATTTGGTACTCAACTATAATGGCTTTTTTTGTGTTCATCTTTATCCCTAGATCTATACTGCTGGAAGATTATAATAACCTTTAGGGCCAGGATGACCATGTCTAGCTTGTAGTTTGCACAGCATGTGCACCGAAATATTTGTTGAATTCAGTTATACTTACCTGGATCTAGAAGCCAGTCCAAAGGATTTTTTAAATGGCTCTCTCAGTTTTAAAATCCAATTCAAGTATTGATTCAGCAGTCATTTTCTGCACTCTTTTCAAGTGGTAAGAGCTAACTTTTTTACTGCCCTTGACAAAATTTCAAGGTGACATTAAGAAAACATATGTAGATTGACACATCTGGTGAGGGCCTTCTTCTTGGTGAGTGACTCTCTTCAGAACTCTGTGGTGACTCAGGAAATCACAGGTGAGGATTGAGCAAGGGAGGGCTCATGTGCTCTCCTTATAAAGCCACCAGTACACACTCACAACAACCTATTACTCCATTAATTCAATAACTCATTCGTGAGGTTGGGGCCCTCATAATCCAATCACCTCCTATAGGCCCCACCTCTCAACACCACCACACTGGGGATCAAGCTTCCACATGAGCTTTGGAGGGAGCAAACATTCAGGCCATAGTACATATCCAGAAATATCCAGTCAAATGTAAATTTATAGAACTGTAAATGTTAAAAATATATTATAATTTCCATATAAATTCTTAGCAGATTAAATGAATACAAATAAAACGTTAGTCAAGAAGTAATCATTGCCCCCAAGTGAAAATATTAAAATAATTATGAGTTTTGATTCACGCTTATTAAATATTATTTGATCTCTTTTTAAAAGCACCATATTGAAAGATAAAGTTGTGTCAGTGGTTCATTCATGAGCTGTTTGGGGAGCAAATTCTCTCAGCTGCTAAAAAATATCTTTCTTAATCTATACAAGTTGGAGAAATGGTGGCAAAACAATAGTAATTCCAAATAGTTCTTTCTGATTCCAGTATAATTTAAATAATTTTATCTCTTATTTGATAATTTTAAAGAGTTTGAATACTCTTTTCTCAGGAACTGCACTGTCATTTATAGGGAGCAGTTGTGGACAGAACTGTATCCCCCCAAAATTTATTCCATTGTGACTGTATTTGGAGATAGGGCCTTTAAAGAGGTAATTAAGGTTAAATGAAATCTTAAGGGTGGGACACTAATCCAATATGACCAGTGTCTGTATAAGAAGAGGAAGTGATGGCAGGGATGTGCATACACAGAGGAAAGGCCATACCAGGATGCAGCAAGCAGGTGGCTGTCTGCAAACCAAGGAGAGAGGCTGCAGGAGAAGCCAACTCTGCCGATACCTTTATCTTGGACTTTCAACCTCTAGAACTGTGAGAAAATAAATTTATGTTGTTTAAATCATCCAATCTATGCTATCTTGTTATAGCAGCTACAGCTGACTAATACAGGAACTATCGATGTTTTGTTGTCCTTTTTGTTATCTGGTCTTTGTTGTCTTTACTTTCGTCAGTTATAGATGATGAATCCATTGCAGGACTACTGTATCGATTTTCATACTATCCTTATTATCTCATTGGTTTGGAAATTTAAAACAGAGTAAAATTTATTCTTGAAATAGAATAAAATTTATTCTTGAAACTTTGCAGATACCCCAGTATGGTTGGTTTACTCTGGCTTGCTCAGGCAGAGACCTGTTTAGACTTACAGTTTGAATATAGGTCATTTTGTTTTGTTTTGTTTTTCTTAATTAAATAATTGAGTCATTGATCTTGAGTAAAACCTAAGTAATTCAGAGTTCATATTTTAAAAAATATCAAAATAATTGTTTTATAACAACAAATGCACTTGTATCTCAGCGCTTGTAAATAGCCTAGTTTGTTAGAATACTGGAAAATTAAAAACCCACTTACTGGCTGCATGATTTGGGAGAAGGCACTCTGAATTTCTCTGAAATTTACTTTTCTTAGGTATGAAAGGATACAAACATTTGAGGGTTGTGATTGAGACGAACAACCATGTATGTAAAATGTTAGACAAAGAACCTGGCTATGGAGGACATTGGGTAAATGGCTACGATGATTGAATGTGTGAGCTGTCCCGGGGGCTTTGTCGTGGAGCCAGTAAAGCAGAGCCAAGGTTGGCTGGAGCCGCCTCTGTTGACTCTGAACTCATGCAAATGTCCCCCATCACTGTGGGCTGGGGCTATCACTTGTGCTACAATTTGGTTTGTCAAGGAACCAGAGGCCCAGAACCCAGCTGTTCACACAGCCAAAAAAAGCAATGGAAGACCAGGCTGACTTGGAGGAAGGCTCTCCAACAATCGTGAACCCAGGCGATGCTTTCAGTGGCACATTCTGTCCTGTGGATGAGATGGGTTCTGCTCGAACTTTATCTGCTCAAGAAATGAAGGCAGAGTGGTTGGGACAGACCCTTCCAAGGTGGGTTCAGGAAAGGGGGAGTCAGCCCGCCTTGCGTGTAGACGAGTGGGGATTATGACTAGCCTACATCAGGGCAGGGTTGCTGGAGAACAGTATTCCTGTCCATGTGCTGGGCAACATGGCAAGGCTGTCCGTAGTGACAGACTGTTGCTAGGCAAAACCACAAAGCAGGTGTTGTCTGTTTTTGAGCTCTTTACTCGTTTTGGTGACCAAGAGCCCAGCTGTCCTTCTTGGTGTCCCCAGGCTCCTTCCATGATTGTCCTGTCACTTATTGGAGCTCTGTTGGGTGTTTCCAGCAACTCCCACCTGTGGCCCTGTCTCACCCTCTTTCTTTCATGAAAACCTTCCTGGGGACTGTCTTATTCCTTTAATGCAATGTTCCCCCTCTTGCCAGTGGTTGCCATTCCCGACTACATAGGAATTGCCTGGGGAACTCATTTAAACTGTCAGTACCTGAGCCTCACCCCAGAAGGACCTGTTAATGTAGGTCTGGGGGGTGGGGTTGGGAGCACATATTTTAACCAGAGCTCTGGTGGTTCTGGTTTGTAGTCAGGTCTGGGAATCACAACTTTAGCTGGCTATGGAGATAATGAAGTCTAGTTGGGGAAACCAATCCCAGAGACTGCATTTGCTGACTCATCAATAACCTTCCTAGAAAACAAAATCTCCTTGTGCCAATTAGAAAGCTTGAAGGACCTTAGTGAGTGGGATCACTTAGAGATGTTTTCAGCAGAACCGAAAACCTGGCTCTTTCTTAAGCCATGCCAACTAAGGGATTGATCTGTGGGGTATAGATGGTGACAATGTGGGGACATTGTGATCATATCCAATGTCATTCTGTGTGTGTGTGTGCTATGTCCACCTCTCCCCTTCTCTCCGTGGTCTCGGGCAGCAGGAAGTGGAAACTCAGGGAACTCTAGGTGTGGGATAGGATGTGGGATTGGTAACATTTTAGCTATCGATTCATTTGGTTGGAAATGGGAGTTGAGAGAAACTCCTTGAATAACTTGGGAAATTCTTATTAATAATAATTATGAAAATAATAAAGCAACTTAGTTTTTTCCACTTAATTCTGTACGGGGCAATTTAACACAGCAATGACGTTGTGAGGCATGATGTGGCTGATGCGGACAGCCTCCTGAACTCTGGAATATCTCCTTGCCAGCCTAACTAGCCATTACTAACCACTCCATAATTTGCACCTTCTCTCTATTCACTCCCATGCTGGTGACACATGCCCCAGATGACTGATCACTCCAGTTCAGTTTTCTCCTCTCCACGAACCGTAGAAGTGCCTGGAGAATCCCGTGTGCGAGGATTCAAACTCCATCTCTCAGTCTCCACCTGGTGCCTGGAAAGATCCCAGACATGATTATTGTGAAGTGATACAGAACAGAATATATTTTTCCAGACTTCACCTCCTATCACAAACGAGTAGTTGAAGGAAGTCCCTGAAGCTTTGTCTCTCTACCAAGGCAGAGGTGGAATTCAGGCTCTGCGGCGTCTTGTTTGTTCCTGCAGGAGGCCGGTGTGTTTTTATTCCATATAACGTACACGACACTCTCCCTTCCTTGACTTGCTTCTCCGCACCTCCCATGCACACCTTTTTATTTATTTTTTTAACCAAGAAGAATACTGTGTTCCCTGCTGTCTCTGAGTTCACATAAGAGCAACAGCAGCCTGCTGCTGGACAGAGGTGGCTATTAATACATTCTAGATAACAAGCACATGGCTCAATCCAATGCTCCCCCAGGAAAACAGAACAAATGGAAGGAAATACGTCACCTTGGAAAGGTGTGGGAAAGGATGCTTCAGCTAGCCCATCACATAAACATTAAACATAAATTTGGAATAGATACCTTATAATTCCTCAGCTAGAGAAGCAAAATAAATTTAAAAAATTATCCCTAAGCTCTAATAGCTTGGCTCCAAAGATCAGCCTCTTTCCTTTCATCTGATTGCAGCATCTTTTCCAAACATTGCCCTCGTAAGTGTTGAGCAAACAGGACCTGGAGGGCCTTGCGTCCTCTCCCTCAACCGCACTGCACAATTGCATCAGCCTGGCGTTTGGCCTTACATTGTCGGGGCCTCACAATGTGATGTGGGGCTGATTTCAGGGCTAATTCTGGAAATTGATGCTGGGGGATTCTGGAATCAATAGGATTGCTTGAACTTCCAGATGGGAAGACTAGCATCAGTTTGGATGTTGGCACCAGGAACCAATCTGCCTAGTGTCAAAGTCCAGCCCTACAACTTTCTAGCACTTATGAGTTGCATCACCTCTTGGTGCCTCAGGTTCCTCATTTGCAAACTGGGAGCAAGGTCAAATATACTGTATAGATTTGTTGGGAAACTTAAGGGAGTGAATACACGTAAAGTTTTAGAATAGTGCTGAGCACAGATACATGAGACTGTTGGTTGCTATTATTATGTTTACCATTTTAGAGACCCTACATTCCATCTCATTAAGAAGCAACTTTCCTGATCTGGCAGGAAGAACTCTGGGGCAGGACACTGGTGATCTGCAGCCCAGTGACCACTCTGCGCTGATGTTCTGTGTGCAGGTGTGTTCCCTGATCTCCTGGATCCCACATTATTGATCTGCAAACTGAGAGTGATGATGCCTGGCTTACGTGTGGATTTCCTTGGATTGCTGTGAAGGTAACATGAGCAGCAAAATGCCCATGGTTCTAAGCAGATCTAACAAGTTATAATTTTTATGCTCTTAATCTCTATTTTTTTTTCCCTTCCTGCCAAGTGGATCAAATCCAATTTTGCTTTTCGGGCATCAGCTGGATTGCAGAAGCCCAGACACTGAGAAGTTAACTCTTTGGACTGCACCATCATCCATCACACGGGGCTCGGCATTTTCTAGCTTATTAGAAATCTCTTGAGTTTATTACAGAATCCCATTTTCAATGTATGTTGTTTGACAGGGTGTCTCTGATGCGACATATATCAAATAGCAAATATATCCCTCGTCACCATCTACCACAATGTAGAGTTACTTGCAAGTTGTTGGCGTATTGTCTGCTTCCTTGCTCTGGAATGGAAACTTCATTTATTCCAGGGATTGATTTAATTTAGTATGAATTTCTGTCCTTGAAGGATGAGTGGGATTTCAACAGGAAAATAGGAATGAACGACCAAGAAGGGGGAGCATGGAGAGACTTGTGTTCAGCCCCATTTAAGCAGACCCAGCAGCTTGATCAGAGTGAACCTCGGTGTGGGTGACAGAAGAGGAGGAAGGAAGGGCACTGAGCCAGGTTGCAGAGAATCTCTACGGGGTGGCCAGGATGTTTGGGCTATTGATTAGTGTTGCCCAGACTTGCTGATCATACAAAAAATTTGTCCAAAATAATACAAAAATAAGAAATTAAAAAAAAAAATTTCTTGGGCACCATTTTAGGCTTATTGAAACAGAATCTCCAGGATTCTCATTTAAAAAATTTAACCAATCAGTCAAGACACACTCCTCAGGCAAGTTTGGGAAGCATATGGTGCATGTGATGCACAGACATTAATAGTTTTGAGCAGAGATGAAACTTGAAAAGTGCTGTGTTTCAGGAAGACTGTTCTGGAGGTATTTTGGAGGTGGGGTTCAGGGGAAGAGGAGACTGGTGACTGGAAACCAGTGAAGAGGTTGCCGAGGAAATTCAAGCAGGTGGAAATAAGGGCTGGAACCACAGAGGTTTCAGTGAGATTAAAGCTGGCTGCAGTGAATGAGACTCAACTGGTGGGACCAGGCAGATGAGGGAGAGTCATTTAATGACTGGGTGGCTGCAAGAATGGTAAAACCATATACAGAGAGAATTAAGTCCAGGCAGGGAACTAAGTACGCAGCAAGAGGATGACCTTGGTCTTGGAGAAGGTGAGTTTCTGATAATGGTGGGTGTTCCCTTGGAAGACTAGGACGTTGGATTTATTGGACTGGGGTGTAGGGGTCAGGGCTCAGGATTAGAACTGACCCTTTCTTTATTGGAGGTGAGGGCAGAATAGTATATTTGCAGCAGGACTGTTGGCCAACCCAAACGAGAGGAAGAAAGAGAAAAAGGTAAAATCCTACTCTGACCTCAGTTTACATGACACCTGCGCAGGGAAGGAGGGCATCTGAAACTGCCAATACCGCCCACAGCCTGCTGCGCCCACAGGGGAGAGTCGTGTTTATTTAGAGGCAGGCTGGTTTGAGTTCCTCTGGTGAGGATCACATCCCCCGCCAGGGCCAACATTACGCCTTCATTCTCTCATTCATCAGCTAATTCCCTACAGGTACTGTGTCCTGAACTTGTTTTGTTCTAAATACATCTTTTTTTCCCCCTCAGTGAAATAGATCAGAGTTGACAAGAAGTCCTGATAATTATTCCCTGAACAATAAATCACTCCGCTGCTGAACTGTATTAACTCTACGGGGACATCAATGTGTTTCAAGGGAAACCTCTCAAGACAAATGGTACCAAATACTGTGATTACCGCTTAAACAGACGTGCGAGCAGGGCTGTTGGGGGCCTGGTGCTGACTGCCAGGCTGGCAGGGGCTTTCAAGAGCAGCCACTGTGAGGTTGCTGGAGAGAGAGAGGGAATCTGCTCCTCATTCTGCCGCTGTTTGTCCTTGGGAGAAGTGGAGGGAATGAGCACGGGCTGGGAGGGCTTCCGGTTTTTCATCAGGTCCAGGCTGACAGTCAGCAATTATAGCCCGCAACTGTCTGATGGGTTCCTCCTGACTGTTGTCGTTCTTGACATACAGGATACTAACTCTTGCAAATATTGCCCTGTTAATCAAATTTTATTGAGCATCTACTAGGCACAATGGAAAGTGCTGGAAATATAAAAATGAATGACCTAATGCTTGTCCTCAAGGAATATACAAACTAGTGGAGGAGACATAGCTACTGAAAGAACACACAACCCCCCCCCACTTGTGCTATGAGTTAAATATGTCCCCCAAAAGTTCATGTATTGGAAACGTGGTCCTCATTGCAACAGGGTTAAGAGGGTGGGAAATCCAATTATGGTATTTGAAAGGTGGGGCCTTTAAGAGGTGACCAGATTGTGAGGACTGTGCCCATGTGAATGGATTAATCATTTGTGGCCATGTTTCTGATGCTTTAAAAGGAAGGTAAGTGAGAAGGTTAGCTCACTCTTGCTCAGCCCGTTCTCACCATGTGATACCCTGAGTAGCTGTAGAGTCACCCCACCAGGAGCAAAGCCCTCACCACATGCATTCTCTGGACCTTGGGCTTCCTAGCCTCCCAAACTGTAAGGAATAAATTTCATTTCTTGATAAATTATCCAGCTTCAGGTATTCTGGCATAAGCAACAGAAATGACTAGTACAATTTGAAATAAGTAGAAGTAGCACTAAGGTTCAATATTTGAAGATTCAGGGATGCTTTCTAGAGCAGGACACAGTGATGGGGACTTGAGGAAGGAGCAGGAGGCACAGAACAATGAAGAAAATGATCTGTTTGGGAAACGGCAGTTCAGTGTGGATCGACATGGGAATGTGAGCTGTGCTGGGGATGTGGCAGATAGCACGGAGTCTAAATGGATCCTTGCAATTTCCTTGCTAAAACTTTTATGCAGCAGAGTGATAAGACCATATTTGCAATTTAGAATGACCTCTCTCACTTGAGAATAAAATAAGCAGTTACAAAGCACAAGAGAGAGAGATGACTTAGAAAACACCATGTGTTCACACATACATTTGACAAATTTTTTGTTTGTTTGTTTTTTTCCATGTCCGGCAACGGATCGCAACCCTCAGTGTCGCCCCCATACCGGACCGGGACCGGCAACAGGATTGCAACCCTCGGCGTTGCTCCTGCGCCTTGCTTAGCCAGTGAGTGGGAACCGGTCTGTATGTGGGATCCGAACCTTCGGGCGGGAGCGCCGCCGCGCTTCCCAAGTGGCGCACTATCCAGTGCGCCACCGGGCCGGCCCTGACAAATATTTTTTGAATGCCTACTCTGTGCCAGGTGAAAGGCTGGGTACTCTGGATATAGTAATGACTGGCACAGTTTACAAGTTAATGGAGAGTTGGGTTTAAATAAATAGACATCGAAGTAAATGTATATTTACAAACTGTGCTACAAATGGAATTCTACGATGTTATAAACCAGTATGAGTGTTCAGTGGGCGATCAAGGCAAAGCCTCCTTAAGGAAATGGCATTTATTCTGAGACCAAAACAATGAGTAGGATTTACCCTGGCTATTCTGCAAAGAAAGACTGGGATCGGGGAAGCCCGTGGGGAAACTGTTTTTGCTATGCCTGGCAAGGACCAAGTGGTGGCATTGGAAACGTGGGGAAGACAGCTGATTTGAGATGTCTTTTTGGAAATAGAGTTGGCATGACTGCTGCAATCTCTTGAGAAGAAATGAGGCTATAAATCAATTCAGTGGAAGGTAGCATGGATTTGCAAGAGGTTTAGAAAGTAAAATTTATAAGATTTGATAAAGAATGGTGTGGGGAATGGGCCACGGAGGCAGAGTCTGGGTGGATTTCTGGTTTTCTGGCTCAGTAACTTGGGTCGACAAAGTCAAGATGAACGATAAATGGGGAGGGGGAGCTGATGGTTGTTTCAGTTTGGGGGTGTGTCTGGGATGCCTGGGGCATGTCCAGACAGATCTGTCTATCCAGTGGGTGGGCGAGGCTTGGGCTGGGAATTGCAGCATACAGGAGCCAGTCAAAGGACGAGGGTGGGTGAGTTCATCAAGAACATGTGTAAGGCTTGGGCAAAACCCCTGCCAGCCAGGCACCTGAAATGGGATCTGATCTTATGGCTGTAAGCACCACCCTCTTATCAAACATGAAGGCAAGAGACAGAGAAGAATTGCATCTTGGTATCTTTTTTTACTCCCCAAATGAGCAAATGTTGGGGCGGCAGTCTCAATTTAATGCAGTTTCATTCTTTTCATTGAAAACCCATTACTTAATTAGCAATAATTATCTCTGGCGAATGAGATTGGGAAGAGATGATTGAGGGAAAATTTTACTTATGTTATGAAATTGTTTTTTATAATTTTTTTTAACCTGGATAACAAACTTCTTTTTTATTAGTTTATCAATATACAATACAGTTGATTTTCGTGTCCCTTTACCAATGCCTCTCCCCGCCCTCTCGCCCCTCTCCACCAATCAACATTGTATCTGCTCACTTGTCTTAACAGGATCAAGGAATTGTTATGATTGTTATGTCTTCTTCCCCCCACCCCATTTGTTTGTATATTTACTTATTTATTTTCATTAACTCCCACAAATAAGTGAGAACATGTGGTTCTGTGCCTGGCTTATTTCACTTAATATAATTTTCTCTGAGTCCATCCATGTTGCTGCAAATGATAATATATATATATATTTTTTTATAGCAGAGTAGTATTCCTTGTGTAGATATACAACAGTTTTCCTGTCTGCTTCTCTGATGATAGACATTTGGGCTGGTTCCAACTCTTGGCTATTGTAAATAGTGCTGCAATAAAAAAATATATATATATATTTTTTTATAGCAGAGGAGTATTCCTTGTGTAGATATACAACAGTTTTCCTGTCTGCTTCTCTGATGATAGACATTTGGGCTGGTTCCAACTCTTGGCTATTGTAAATAGTGCTGCAATAAGCATGGAAATACAGGTATCCCTTCGACATGATGATTTCTATTCTTCTAGGTATACTCCCAGCAGTGCAATATGATCAGTTGGTTAGAGCGCAGTGTTAAATTTTGTTTTTTAGCAACCAAATATTGCCTATTTCTTATCTAAACAACAGATAAATGGGGTGCTTAAAATATTGTTATAATAAAATTGAGCTTCCCTTCATATGTTAAATAAAACTTATCTGCCAAAACAACTTAAAAGTGTATAATGTCATAAAACTTTTCATATGCATAAATTATTAAAGAAGAAAAAGAGTTATTCCCTCCACCACCCGGTCAGAAGCTCAGTTCCTGATTTCGCCACTATAAATGAGTTCTGGTGATTGGAGGTGACTAGGAAAGAAAGGACCCAGGACATACAAACACTGAGTTGCAGCATTCCGGGGTCCTTGTTCACAGCTGAGGGCTTGCTTAGGACCTTCCATTTATTCCAGAAAAAGACCAAAATATGTTCTCAACACATGGAGGGTTCTCTCTGAAGCCACAGATTATAGAATTCCTTAGGTGACAATTGACTGAGTGGAAGTAGAGGTGTGGTAGGAGATCCTGCAGATGGTGTCCATTACTGAAATTCCACCTTGTGTTAGAACACGAATGTCTGCTGCACATTGATGGTAACTTTGCAAATAATACTTCATTGCTGTCTCTGTGTGTTCAAGTGGCCCATTGATAAATAAGTGAAGGGCATATGGATGTGCATGTAATGCTTTCTTTCCTAGTGAAATCTGGAGAAATTCACATCTTTTCTTCCTTAATGGTGGCTCATTGATTTGTTTATGACTCAGGAAAACTTACCCTCCACTCATTTCTCCCACTCTGCCCAGGGTGGTTGTTGTCTTCTTCCTGGGGTCAAGGATCATTTGGATGATCTCATTCCTTCTACAAATTAAGGGAGAATATTAAAAGATTGTGGCTAACTACAGAGTTTCTTTTCCTATGGCTAACTCTCAGTAACATTCTCAGGGAAAGACAAAATGTGCTAATGAGATTTTTTTAAAAAAGCAAGATTAAAGAGTTTTTGCAGAAAGGAAGTTAAGAGTTGGGTTTATCATTGAATAAAAGGGACAGGAGTAGCAGGTGGTGACACGCTCTGGATTCAACGTGAGTCCAGGAGTGTCAGATGTGACTGTTATTGGTGTTCTGTTTTAGTTCAACAGCACATTTTGTTCTTAAACAAAGAAAAATGAAAGAAACCTCTTTAAAAGAAGATGAGGGTAAGAAAAAGGTATTAATCCTAATGAAAGCTGCCTTTTCTCTTTGAGACATCTGCTTGTTCTGTGGCATCTTGCTGTTTAGGGCCACAACTACCAGACATATAGGTTAGTGGTGGGAGAAGCCATCGATGAGTTAAATGAGGAAAAGAAAAATCAGGCAATGGGTTAACTGGTTCTTTGGGTACGTGTGCTTTAGCCATTTGATTTGTCGTGCCTCTGATGTGCATTAATGAGTCAGCAAACCTCTACTGTCTGTGTGATACTGCTCTGGAAATATCACACTTCATAAAAATAAATTAAAGGAAATATCCTTCCTCCATCTACTAGAGAGATAAGTTCACTCAAAATGACTTTTAGACATTTCTAAAACTATTTCAAATGAAGTGAGCTGCTTGGGAATCAAAGTAGATAAATTTAGAAGACTAGAAAGGGAGTAAACTTGGATTCTCTCTATTTTATGATTGCATGTAGTAGTCAAGTCTCATTCCTGAGAGATGGGCAGCTTGTGTTGAATGAGGTCAACCACGTAGGTAAAGCATTACTTTCCTCTTTCTGATGACTCTGGATTAGTGTCACCTTGCAAGATTCTGAATCCACAAAAGCTAACGCAGCATATAGCTGGCTCAAAAACTTCAAGGTCTGGTTCTTATGACTGAGGTCTTACTAGCCTGGGGAAGTGCAGGTTCATTCAATGTGGTAGACACTGGATATCTCCTGTCTGCCAAGCAAGCTGTTGGATGCTGCAAATTCAGATCCCCTCCCACCCACCACAAAGTCTCACAAGGCCATATGCATAACCCTTATCCTGCTCAGTTGCAGGAAAACTGATTCTGATCCCCAAGGATATCTGGGAAGCCTCTGAGACTTCTTGGATATTTTCCAATCTCTCTTGGTTGCCAGGCCAGCTACCACTTGAATCAGGGTCATCACTCAATCTGCTCTATCCACGGTCCACACCTGCTCTTCTGCAAGTTGCCTCCTGCAGCCCTGAAGAGCTTCCTTCTTGCTGCAGCTACTTTCTTCTTTTTCTCAGTCTCCTGTAGGTTGAGCATTAGCTTCCAATTCTCCAGCGAATGTTACAAGGCCCTCTCCTTGGTCACTTTGCTGTTCAGCTTTGGGGAATCATCAGACTAATAGCCTGTGTGGTCATGGACAAGTCTTGGCTTTGGCAAGGGGCAACGCGGTTTCTCTTGCTGACACCTTGACTACCCGTTGCCATCACCCCTGGCCAAGCACAGACACCCTCTGGGCACTGGGCCTTTGCTGATGCTGTTGCCAGCCCCTCTTTTGCTCTTGCCACTGCACTGTTGTGGCCACCTGTGCTGGACCAGGCAAGGCTGCCACTTGCCCAGCTCAAGATACCCCTGCTCTTCTGGACTCTCCTTTCCCTCCACCAGAGCAAGTTACAAAAGGTTGTCTTCCACAATTTGAGTGTTTGCCCACCTGACCTCCCAGGAACTGAGCAGGAGGTTTAGTGCTCTGAGTCTGAGTAGGCAGATCTCACCACTCTCCTGTGGGGACTCTTGCTACATATATTTAGAGAACTGGGGAAAATGCCAGCACAGAGCCAAGCAGTAGTTCAGGCAGTTCCCATGCTGTATTCCTCATGAGCCAAGATTCCAACTGCTGCTCTTTCAAAGCATATTGTAGCGCTCCATTTTTGGCAGGATTCTTGCCAGAGTCCTGTATCGTCTCCAAACAGCCTCATGAATCACCTTGTGGCTTTACTCCACAAAGCAGCACAGGCTAATTGCTGCATTCTATGATAAGTGTAGGGTACAGTATCTGGGTATTTAGTCTATATTTATTTGTCCCGCATCATTAATTTATGCACTTATTCATCCATTGAAGAAGCACTTACTGTAAATCTATTGTGGACTAAGCCAAGTGGTAAGCAAGGTGCAAATAAATTTGATATGCGGTTCAGATCTTCCAGTAGCTTCCAATCCATGTGGCCAAGTTCACATGTAAAACATATGAAACTCTGCTTCCATCCTCAATAGGATGACCTTAGACAAATCTTTTAAATCCTCTGGGCCTCAGTTTCCTTATGGAGAAATGGAAATTAAAAAAGACCTGTCACGTACGTCTCTGAACTTCTGGGCATAGCAGGTTCAGATAGGTCAACACCACAGAGTAGAATTGGAGAAAATGGTGCCAAATGGCAGATTCTACAGTGCAGTCTCAGCAGAGACTAATGAACCATCCAAGGTCACCAGCACAAGCAAGCTGCCTGCCCTGCAGTGAGCTCTCCATCCCTGCAAGTGGGTGCTTGGTGGAGATGCTTCAGTGCGACTACAGAACTCAGTCTAATCCCCCCAGATGCTGTGAATCACATGAACGGACAAATTCACAGTGCAGGGTGGTCCTGGTCTTTGGTTGGGTTTCTTTTTATTTAACATCTACTGAGCACCTACTATGTGTAGAACCCTGTGTGCTCTGTTTAGAGAGCGTGAACAGGTGAGGAGAGTGGGGTCCCTGTCCCCAGAGAGGTGAAGCTTCATTAAGGAGATGAACACATGCAGTGCAAAGGAGAGAATCAAAGGCAAAGAAAAGTTCCAAGGGCTGAGTAAGGACAGCTGAGACTCACAAGTCTGGGCTTCTACCCTGGAGCTCAAGGGTGTGTTCTTCTACATTATTCTATGGCCAAGGTTTATGAGGAGAACAACAACAAAAAAAAGAATTCTACTAGGCCTCAGAGCAGGAGAGAGATTTTAAGTGCCAAAGTGAGTGAGCTAGACATGAAATGTTATCTCCAATTTGAGATATATGGAGCTATAAAAATATTTTAGCCCTCCAGAGTTAACTTAAACTATTTCTATATTTTATGTAATATAGTCTTATAGCTATTATTTATAGTTTTTATTATAAAGCTTACAGTTCTGGAGACTGAGGGGTTCAAGGTCAAGGCACCGGCAAATTCAGTGTCTGGTGGGGGCTGCTTTCCTGGTTCATAAACGGGGCCTCTTGCTGCATCCTCACATGGCAGAAGAGGCAAGTTAGCTCTCTGGGGCTGTTGGGCCTTTAACAAACTACCACCACCTTAAAGTGACATTACAAGTGGATTAACGTGGCAGCCTAAGACGGCGCTGGGAGAAAGCAGGGTGGGAGTGTCTGCGGGAACTTTGCCTTAGCCCTTATTGGCTGCACTTGTGAACACCACGTAATTGCAATAGCTAGGTATTGAGACAGGATGCATGCCCTTAACCCTTAAGCTGATTGGAGGATGTAAAAAACCTGCCTTTCCCATTTACCTTTAAAAGCCAATGCTTGTGTGTTAATAAACGGAACTGCTTGACAGAACCGCCACCGCGTCTGAGTGTCCTTTAACTGGGTTGGTTTGGGGCCGGTGGTGTGCTCACCTCTCTTCACGGCTCTCTTCCCCTGTCTCCTTCAAAAGGGGACCAGAGGGAAAGAGGAATCCCGGGCCGTTCACTCGCCCGCTGAAAGGAACGAGGCTAGGGCTGTACGGGTCGGCTGCTGGCGGCGGACCCGACATGGGGCCTCTTTTACAAGGACACTAATCTCATCATGAGGGATCTGCCTTTATGACCTAAGCACCACTCAAAGGCCTTACTTCCTGATATCACCTTGGGGGTCAGGATTTCAACATATGAGTTTGGGGGGACACAAACTTTTAGACCATAGCACACACCTTAGAGCTCATGGTCCTACATCATCGTGATTCAGATAATAATAATGTTACTTTTTAAAGATTATAAATATAACAAGAACATAAAGTTCTTGTTAAACTTGGACCCTGTTTGAAATACATTGTTCTAGACATCCAGGAAAAGAACAGATGATGTTGTTTGGAGTAATTACTCAAAACCTGTGAAATATTGTCTAAGAACCATTCAAAATGCCACACACCATGCTAAGCCCTTTATAAATGGGTTCCTGTTTAATCCTTAGAAGCTACCTATGGCAGGGACAGCTTCATGATGGGGAAACAGAAGTTTGGGATTAATTTGCTACATGCTGTTGAAGTAAATGGAAGAACCAAGATTCTCCAAGTAACTGGCCTGCAAAACCTGTGCTCTTCCCCATCATTTTAATGCCTCCCCTGGGAAGGAAGAACTAGTGGAAGAAATAACATCTGAAGTGGAGACTGAGAGCAATCCTGGTTTTAAAGAGTGTAGCACACCGTTGTTTCCTGCCACTCTCAGCATTTGCCTGATAACGGTAAGTCACAGTGTTAACCCACAGCCCCAGAGAGATGAAAGCTAAACTCCCAAAGCTGAGTTAAAACAAAGTGGGGAGGAGAAGCTGATTAACCTATACAATTATGAACGCATGGATATTAATTCAGGCTTAGAGAGGCTCACAGTCAGTATTGCAGACATATGTATTGATAAAGGATTAAAAAAACCTTCAATTACACGAGGCTTGGTACTTATCATTTTTTAGAATAACTAAAACAATCAGATAAGGATGTTTAGTAAATATTCAATGGGAACATCTGCAAGGAAATAACCACCACAAATGCTGTGTTGAATCAGTTGTAAAACGACAAGGGGCTACTTTAAAAAGTTAAAAGTTAGGGCCAGCCCGGTGGCGCACTGAAGAGTGCGCCGCTTGGGAGCACGGCGGCGCTCCCACCGAGGGTTCGGATCCCATGTGGAGACCAGTTCCCGCTCACTGGCTGGGCGCGGTGCGGGCACAACACTGAGGGTTGCGATCCCGTTACCAGTCAGTAAAAAAAAAAAAGACAAAAACGGAAAAAAAAAAAAAAGTTAAAAGTTATTTATAACAGTATTTTTCTGCAGTGGCACAGAAAGTCATTGTGCAGAGTCTTCCACAGGTTGACTTTGACCCAGATGCTATGACTGAGATATCGGATTTTTTATTCCTCTGCCTAAAACTTTTCCAACCAATAATCTTGACCTCTACTGTCTACCTCATGGCAGCAACCCATCAACATTAAGAGAGAAATACAAGTTTTATTAAATCGCTCTCCTAAAATCTTGTAGTAAAGAAGACTGTTTTCATTTGATCTTCTCCCCCAAATCTCTTTGTTAGTTTTCCTTTCTTAATAGGAAAGGTAGCTCGTCACCCAAATGTTCTGTGGCTGTCTGGAAATGTACTGCTAGACATATTGTCATTGTTGTAAATTAGATAAAAGGCTGGCAATTTCCCCCTACTCTGCTATCTTTAACTTGGATAATCATAACCGGAAAGACTGAAGGAGGTGGTTTTATTTTATTTGGAAGGGGAAGTCTGAAACAAAAAAAAAGCAGTTCCCGCAAATAAAACACACATTGTATGTTTGGTGGCCAAGTATGTTTACAATCTACACAAGAATCATTTTAACTGCAACAGGAGAAAGGTATAAATAATACTGTGAGACCTTGTAACTGCTGTGGTTGTAAGACAATGGAATCTTTGGATTTCATTTCTAGAGATTAAAAGAAAGTCATAGAAGTGGAAGAATGAAGAAAACTGTCAAAAAGGGACTCTGTTCCTTCCATTTCAAAGTGTGCTTTCCTTGGAGAGTTCTTTCATATCTTCAAGGAACTGACAAATTCTAGACTCTATAAATTGTTCCAGAATAGGAAGAATGAAGCTTCCCTCTTTTCTTCTGGTGTCAGTTAAACTCTGTTACCTATAAGACAGAGCACAAATAAGAAAACTGCCCAGTGCAATCCACCTTGAAATATAGAAGCAAGTGTCCACAGTACAGCATCAGCAGATAAAACACAGGTGTGTATTTAAAAAAGTCATGCCCAAAGGTCAGTCTCCAGGAATGTAAGAATAGTTTAATATGAGAAAATCTACTAATACAGTATACTCTTTTAATAGACCAAATGAGGACAAATTATATAATTGTCACTATATATCAAAAGGTGATAATACTTATATATACCAGGCCAACAATACTAAAATAGATGAAAAGATGTCTTGAAGTAAGATATGAGATAAAAAACACAATATATGCATTTTACGTATGTCTCCATCACACATATGTATATATCATATTGCATACATGTAAGTCATGTATGTCCTATCACTGCATTGGGACAATAGCCAACATCATGTTTCATGGTGAAGCATTAGAACAGGCCACTTTTGTCACCATCATTTAACATTGTGCTGAAAGTGCTGTAGTGAAATTAGGAAAAAGTTGAAATCAGAGTTCTATACCCTGGTAAGACATAGATAGTCTTTTCAGGTGACTGTTTAGCTACCTGGAAACCAACAAAATCCAGTGAAAAAACTCTTAGAAACCACCAGAAAATTAAATAAGCTGTCTGGTTACAAAATAAACATGCAAAAAGCAATAGTGTTTTTCCTTGTAAATTAGTATAAAATATTTCAGACAAACAGAACAATATAAGAAAACTACATAAGTGCCATGGACCCACTGTCTAGCTTAGGAAATGAAACATTGCTGAGGCGGCTGAAGCCCTGTGTGTTCGCTTCCTGATCACATTCTTCTCTGGGAGGTAATCCTCGTCGTAAATTTGGTCTTGATCATTTTCATACAGATTTTAGTTATTTTATTAAATATGTATGTATGCCTAAGTTTCATTTGCTGTTTGTTTGATGACTCCTGGAAATGGCATCCTATGGAAGGGGTTCTTTTTTGGCTCTCCTGCTGCAGTCAGCATCGTGTTTGTGGGGTTCAGCTGAGTAGGTGGCGGGGGCCCCAGCACACCATCTCCTTGCTGTGTATTACGCCAGTGCATGAGTGTATACTCCATTTATCCTTCATTTGCTGTCATGAACATTCATGTACACTTCCTCTTTTCACAAATATGAGTGTTCTCCAGACCCCAGGGATCAAGTATGCAGCAGGGACTGGCAAATCCCATATCTGCATCTTTTCTAGACAGAACTTATTGCTCTCAATTCACGTTTCAGCTAGCTGTGCACGAGTTCTCATTGTTTCAGCCTCCCCCGAACACTTGCTTTGGTCAATCAAGATTTTTTACTATATCAACAATAAATATGTAGAAAATACGGTGAAAATAAAGATCACATTTGCCATAGCAGTGATAAATTCTTAGAAGTAAAATTAAAAAGTGGTGTGGTATAGAATTTGTGTGAAAAAAAGTAAGACAACTTTCTTTTAAAGAACATAAGCAAAGACTTCAGTAAACAAAGAGCGATACCTTTTCCTTAGATGCAAAGACTCTGAACTGAAAAGATAAATTTTTTAACTTAAATTATTCTATAAATTTAAAACCTAAAGTCATTTCCCCTTAGATATTTAGAAAGAATTTGTATGGAAGAGTAGCCATTTTTTTAGAAGAGAAATGTGAAACGGGGTGCTCCCAGATACCAAATTATTTTATTAAATGCTTAAAATAGTACAGTGTGGATGTGAGAAAATAAGATTGGTCACTAAAGTGGTGACTCCAGAAAAAACTCAAACTCAAAAATAACATAAATAAAAAAAGTGGCAACTCGAATCACTGGAAAAAAGATCTATTTTATAAATGTTATTGGGGTTTTTGACTAACAGTTTAGATATAAACAAATTGCATTCCTATCTCACAATGTACATACACATAATTAAGGAAAATTAAATATTTTAACTTAAAAAATAAAATGAAAATGATTGAATAAAAACTGTAGTGATTAAGTCTAGGGCACAAAGCCAGAAACCATCACGGACAGATTTGATTACATCAAAATGAAAATCTTCAGTTTAATGGTAATCTTTACATATAAAGGAAAACAAACTAGAAAAAATATTGCAAGGGTTAATAGTTCAAACATAAAGAGTTTCTTTTTATTCTTCAAATTTATTATTTTTTCAATTGACTTATAAAATTATTTCTATGGATGTAAGAAAAAGATATACCACAATAGAAAAACAAACCCAGTTCACAAATAAGCAACTTATAAAAGAAGAAATACAATATCATCAGTAATTTTTTAAAAAGCCTATTAAAACAATAATGATATACCCAAGGATGGCTGGGTTGTTGGAAATAAGCAATATAAACTCAAAACACATTTTTTTTTGGAGCAAAATCTGCATGTTTGAAAAGCCAAATTGTGAATACTTTTTGACACAGAGATTCTACTTCTAGAAATTCATCACCAGGGAAATAGAGATAGGAGTAAATATATAAGCTCAGGAGTGTGGTATATGAGAGTGCACAGCAGGAACCAGATAGGCTTGGGTTTGAATTATAGGCAAATAACTTTGTAAACCTCAGCCTTTTCATAGTATAACTGATAATAATTAATCACACCTCAGGGCTTCCGGTCACGATAGTGAAATAGATGGTCCCCAGCATCACTCTCTCCCACAAATCAACCAATTTACAACTATTAAAAAGCAACAACAGCCAAGCTGGGGCTGCTAGAGTTCAGGGGAAGAGGAGGAGAGACCTATGGAGTGCATGACGGTGGGAGAAGCCGGGAGGTAGAAAGAAAGGATTGCTTCTACCATTTCAAATCCCAGCCTCTTTAAGGGTTGAGCTGGTGAGCACACAGAGCAAGAACTGGCAAAAGCCACAGCTGTGCCCCTCATATGAAATTGCTTGGAGGCTGCAGGGAAGAAGAGGCCCTTGGTGGCCCTCAAGCCAGCAAGACCACTAACAGGGTTCCTGTGGACCCACATAGGAGCAAGGAGCCACGACAACTGAAAAAAGGAGCCACTCAGAGGCCAGTAAGTCATCACAATGGACTGGTGCATGGCCCACCCCATAAGAAGTGTTTGGAGTGTGGGCGGTGGGGGAGCCGGGCCCACTGGGGGAACACTGGGACACAGCAAGGACAGCTGATCTGCCTCCCCCGCCCCCTGCAATCAGTGTACGACCACTCAGTGGAGACTGGTTAGAAATGTAGATCTGCAGGGGTGCAGTTTGCTGAAAAGTCTCAGGCCCAGACCAGAGTTTTCACACAACCCAAGTGCACCAGACCTCACAAGACACAGAAGTACATACAAGGTCAACACTTAAAACCTGGGCTGCACAAAAAACCCTTCCCTAGGGAATCAGCAGCAAAGCAGCAGTTTAGCTAAACCACAGGGCTCAAGTGCTGGTCCCCACAGGAATTTCCTCTATTTTAGAAGTAAACAAAAGACAGCAAATTAGTTCTAGTGCAGAATTTAAGTGGTGGGAACAGTGAATAATCCAACACAGAAATGAAAGAAACAACAAATTAACCCCAGATTAGGGACAAAGTTTGATATTAACTGTTAAAGGTCTCACATCACCAAAGAACACCTATAAAACCTAGAAGGACTAGGCTTCCAAGCCAGGCAGTGCAGAGGCCTGGGGGACTCAGTCACACCCTCCAACACCCACAACCAGACCAGCGATGACCACCAAGCCACCGGGGGAAGCATCCCAGGCTACCAAGCCAGGGTGGTGGGGAGCTGAGGGCTTCAGCCACACCCCCCTGACATCTGCATCCACCCCAGCAATGGCCGAATGACTGCTGGGAGCCTCCTTGTCTCCCCTGCAGAATGAGGGGGTGCCACAAGCCTCAACAATATCCCCCTCCTTTCTCCTTCTCCCACCCTATTTCCTTCCTCCTTTCCCTCTCTCCTTCCCCCCCAACTGCTCTGCAACAGCATCCTAGAATGTAAAAATATAACAATATTAATGTATAAATAAACTTAAAAAATAATTAATAACACTTCTTAGAGTTGTTGTGGAGCTTACATGAAGCAATGCATGTTGACTGCTTAACAAAGCACCTGACATATTATAAGTGCTCTGTATATTTTTGATACTGTTATTGTCATTAGTATTAAGGTTTATCCATATTGTGCAACCCTTCAGTCATTGAACTGATGATGCAAAATTATGTTTATTGATACAGGAAGATGCCTGAGATACAGTATTAAATAAAAATACAATTTATAGACAGCATTTGTAATATGAATATATTTCTGAGATTATATATATTATATATAACATATTATATATATATATACATATATATATGTGTGTGTGTATATATATATATATATATAAAATGTATGTATAATGTCTTGCTATCTCTCAGGATAAACAGTACTGGAGAGTAGCCACTTAATGTGCATCTGCCTGAATAGACAAAAAAATTTTGTAGTAAAAAAATGAGGAGAAAAAAATGCATCTTATGACTTTATCTTGAAGATCAAAACAAAAGCTGTTGAGAAATTTTATATTTTATTCCTCACAAAATTTAAAATATAATGACGACTAAATATTATTTTTTAAAATGAATAAATAAACTGTGTTGAGTGTTTTTTTTGGCATAGATTTTGTTACAAAATTTGCATGAGCAACAGCTCTTAGGTGTCTGCTATGTGCAGGCACTTTGCAGGTACTGAGGACACAGCACACAGAATAAAACACGGGCTTGCTTACGTGGAGGTCGCTTTTTCGAGGAAAACAGATGGAGCAAATCAACAAGGTGATAGTGCTCGAGGAAGAATAGATCCAGGTGAGGGCTATCCAGAGGCACCGGGAGTGGGAAGGGACGGGCTCTCGGATAGAGAGAGGCTGAGAGAAGACCCTGGAGAAGTGGGATGGATGCCTGACGGAGGAGAACTCTGGACAGTGGGAAGAGCTGGTACTAAGACCATGAACCAGGGTGTGCTGACATGTTTGAGGAACAGCAATGGCGCCCTATGGCTGGACCAGGGCGGGGAAGACAGGGAGGAACGCACAGTAAACTGAATGGGAGGGGCTCGTGAAGGGAGGAAAACAAGAGAGAATGGTCACCTGGATGCCAGGTGAAGGAAGCTTCTCAGGAGGGAGAGAGAGATGACTTAGTGCTGAGAGATCAAATGGTTAAGTTCTGAGAAAGACCATAGGATTAGCAGCCTGGAGGTCATCGGACAAGGGCAGCTTCCCTGGAAGATGGCAAAGAAAGCGTTATTGCAATGAGAGAGGAACTGGAGATGAGAGTGAGCAATTATTTTAATGGGTTTTCCTACCAAGAGGAGAAGAGAAATGAGACAGATCCTACAGATAAGAGTGGGTCAAGAGAAAGGTTTTTTGGTGGGGAGAGAGGGATGGAAGAAACAGCAGCATGTTTGAGTCACACTGAGGGGAGTGATCCACTACAAAGAGGAAAACTAATGATGTGGGAGAGAACATGGCTGAAGCCATGTCCCAGAGCAGCGACAGGGATCAGATCCAGGGCTCAGTGCAGGCTGGCCTTGACTGGGGCGTGGACAGTTCACCTACTGCGTTTTCCCCAAGCCTGGTTGCAGTTAGAATCACCTGTGGGACTTGAAAAAATCAATACCCAGGCCACTCCACAGGTCATTTTAAAAAGTGCATCAACTTAATAAAATTTGTCCTCTTTTCTCATATTTCTAGTTTCACATTAGTATCAATTTGTATTTTATTTGGACACCCCACAATCAGTGAGAGAGATTGCCTGGCAAAGATTGTCAGTGGCTGGGCAGTGATATTGGGGAGGGAGGCTCAGTGAGCACCAATCTCTTTTTCTTCTCTCTTTCTTTCTTTTTTTTTAACTAGTAACCATGATTTATTGAAATGATATAATGTAAAGGTTCCCAACACATGGCAGAAATTTAACACATTTTCTAAAACAAAACAAATAAAAAATGGTTGGAAAGTGGGTAAACTTAAACGGACAACCTGTTTCCTTCCAGGCTTCCATGGATGTTTTCCAAACCAGACCAGATGGAAATAAACCAGATTCCAAACTTGGGATATTCCCAGTGGTTCCAGAGAAGGTAATAAAATCCAGGCTTTGGCATTAGTTTTCAGCTGTGGAGGCCAGGAAGTCCAAGATCAAAGCACCAACAGATTTTGTGTCTGGTGAGGGCCCATTCCACATAGATTGTGACTTTTACGTGTCCTCACATATCAGAAAGCTGTGAGAACCAATCGCATAAGTAGTCATTTCATTTGTGGATTTTGTTGTTATTGTTATGATATCTGCTTTCTTTTAAAACACTTATTATAAGGACTTGAGTAATAAACTAGGAAAAAAATATATAAGGGTACTTCAAAAGTTTGTGGAAAAGTAGAATTGAAAGATAGAATAGTTCCATGAACTTTTCGAAGTACCCTCAAAGAAAGTCTGAAAGGTAATGTACCATGTTACCATTAATTTGTGTTTGGTAGAATTATTACTGGTCATATTCACTTTCCACATTCAAATGGCTTTTGCCATAAAAGTGGGTAACTTTCATTGCTAGAATAAAACCCAAACAAACTTCTTCTTACTGAAAAAAAGGAAGAAGGTGTAGAAGATAGTATGGCAGTTACTTGAAAAATTAAAAATAGAATTACCATGTGATCCAGCAATACCGCTTCTGTATATATATCCAAAAGAATTGAAAGCAGGGTCTCAGAGATATTTGTACATCCCTGTTCACAGCAGCATTATTCACAATGGCCAAGAGGTGGAAGCCACCCAAGGGTCTGTTGACAAATGAATGAATAAATGAGTGTGGTATATCCACGCGGTGAAATATTTACTCAGCCTTAAGAAGGAAGGAATTTCTGACACATGCTACGACATGGATAAACCTTGAGGACATTATGTTAAATGAAATGACCAAGTCATAAAAAACAAAACAAAGCAAGATAAATTATACAATTCTACTTATGTGAGGTATCTAGAGTAAACTCAGAAACAGAAAGTAAAATGGTGGTTTCCAGGGACTTGGAGAGAAGGAAATGCGGAACATTGTTTAGCAGGTACAGAGTTTCGGTTTAGAAAGATGAAAAAGTTCTGGAGACTGGTCACCCAACATTGTTAATATACTTAACACTACTGAACTGTACACTAAAAAGTGTTAAAATGGTAAATTTTGTTATGTGTATTTTACAACAATTAAAATTTTAAGAAGGAAAGAAAAGGAAGGAAGGAAGAAAGAAAGGAACCTGTGAACTGGCTTTGTGTTAGGCACATAAATGTGCTAGAAGATCAAGGAGCTCTGGGATGAGGGGACTCTGCACCCACTCTCTGAAAGTCACTTCTAGTTTAGTGGATCCGTAAAACGTTAGGATTCTTTCCTCACACTTGAAAATAATTCAATTAATGAAAAGGGTTTTTGTAACATGATTTGTAGCCTATATTTTGAGATTGGCCCAAGAGTACTACAAGAGCCCATATGAATATAAGTTTTAAAATTTTGGCTAGATCAGTCAGAGAGAAAAAAATGGATTTTTTTTTGTATTCATTTTTGATGTCATCTATTTTTCCAGTCTCTAGTGTACGGTGTGATTCATTTCAAAGGGGCTCTATTTAAGGCAACATGGTTTTAAGTAGAACTTACATAGAATGAAGTCGTGGCATCTAATTCATCATTCAGGAACCCAAACTTTGTAATTATGTGGCCAGCCATTTCCAATCATGAGTCAGTTGGGAATATAAATAGAATGGTTCACCCACTGCAATTATGTAAGTTCCACTTTTCGGGAAGATCATAATTACTCTGACAGTCCTCATCAATGGCTCTCTGTCGACTCTTAGAGGGCACTTCTCTTTGAAACGTGAAATTGTACCTCCAGGCTCCACAGCCTGCTCGACAGCTCCATCATGGACAGGGCGGGTCACATCAAGACGGGCTCGCTATGGGCCTTCTCATCAAGGTGTGAGGAGTAGACTCCTACCGGCCCTGGATCATAGTACTTGAGTACAGATATTATTCAGCCTCTGCTCTTTGGTCTCAAGAGGCAAATCTTTGGTGTGGTATATATATGTATATGAATTACTGACTAGTCAGGCACAAATAGCACTAGTGTTGTGCAGTATAGGGTCATTTTTTTTTTTTAAGTCAGCCATTGGAACTTCAGAAGTAATACATGCTCTTAGGAAAAATTCAAACACTGCAGAAGAGTCTAAATTCAGATTTTAAATGTTTCCATCCTTCCTTCTAACTCTACTATGATGTGACAATTTGCTATGTTTTCTTCTATATTCTTTTCACACGTTTTACAAACGTATGTATACATGTATGTATGTACGTGTGAGGGTACTTCAAAAAGTTCATGGAAAAATCAAAAGATAATATGAATCTTTCCATGAACTTTTTGTTTTTGTTTTTGGCAGGTTTTTTTTTTTGTCTTTTCTGTGACAAGTAAGGGGATCGTAACCCTTGGCTTGGTGTCACCCGCACCGCGCTCAGCCAGTGAGCACACCGGCCATTCCTATATAGGATCCGAACCCACGGTGGGGAGCGTCTCCCGAGTGCACCACGGGGTCGGCCCTTGGCAGTTTTTTTAATTGAAAAACATAATTGATTATACACATTAGTGGGGTACATATTTAAATATCAATACCCATGTACAGTACATGGTGATCAATTCAGGATAATTACTATACTCATGTTTATAAAATGTAATCGATCTTTGTGACCCTTAACCAATTTCTTGATAGCCTCCCACTCCTTTCCCATCTCTAATAAACATGGTTCTGTTCCATAACTTTTAGTATGTATGCATGTGTATGTAGCATGTGTGTTCTTTTTATGTTAAACGTATCTTACTAAACATCATGTTCATTAACTTGCTTTTTTTCACTTGACCATATAGTAGGCATCTTTTGAATATGTTGTAATTTGGCCACCTCATTCTTAACAGTGGCATACTAGCAGATGGCAGGTTTCAAAGGATAAGTGGGCAGTTTGCCATTTCAAACAACATTGCAACGATCCCGTTTGCCTGCATGCCTGCACATGATTCTTTTATTTCTGTCAGATGATGTCCAGCGGTGGTAATGATGGCTAAAGATATGGGCCTTTTTTACTTCAACAAACACTTTTATATTCTTTTTGTACTTTTATTTCCTGTTTGGAAAATTTTCTGGACTTGACAAGAGCAAATATAGAAAAATTGAGGGCATTTGTGGGAATAGAATCTCTTTCGACCCACACAAACTGGTAAATATTTCCAAACATGATACTAATGGTTTAGAAAATACAAAGCCACGTAAGACATGATTGCCCTTCAGAATGTCCTTACCTATCGTAATTTAACTGCTAAACTACAAGAACTCTTACTGGGAGTTTAGAGAAATAAAGAAAGAAAAGTGATGGATTGGTATGTAATGATAGTCACGATAAAGACGGTGATTGTAACAGTCTGGGCTGACCTCCACCTGGGCTGCGCCACTACCACCACTCCAGTTGTTTATGGCTGGAGCTCATTCTAACTGGCCAGTGCCTGTGCTAATCTAGTGCTAAAATATTTTTAGCATCACCTCTGCAAATAATACCTTCCTCTGCAAATAATACCTTCCATTTATTTTAGTTGAGTACCATGATATTAAGGCTCTCAACTCCAGATAGAAGGTACCATTATTACCCCCATTTTATAGATAAGGAAACTGAGACTCAGAGATTAACTTGCTCAAGGCCAAGTAGCTGGTAAGTAATGGGGCTGGAACACCAGCCAGGCTGGTGAACACAGGCCATTGCTGGGTGCAGTGGCATTTGTGTTGGAGAGGTTAGGAAAGACTTCGCAGTTCAGGGTGACTAGGAGAATGTGCTAATGATCTAATGATGGCCTGGAGGAGAAGGGGAGTGTCTTGGCAGAATGTGGACAAAGCCGGGGTTTTGAGCTGGGGTGAGGATGTGCTGTCACTGGACTCTTTGGGACTTTGCCCAAACCTGTGTCCCCAGCCTTGCTTCTCACCACTGCGCTTTGTGTTCTGTAAGCAGCCAGCCAGATGGTAGAATCCACTACTCTCCAAAAAGGATTTTACACTTTAATGTTATTGGTCACACTGGCCATCTTTCCTAATCTTTGTTTGCCCACATTAGTCAACTTCCAATCATATTTAATATACAATATCCTTCACAGAGTCACTGCCATCCTCAGAGCCAGAAATGGGGTCCCTCTTGGAGCCTTCTTGGTCTGATATCTGCACATTTCATAAAGCATATTATTATTTTTTCCCTTTTTGTCTTTTTTCGTGTCCGGCAATGGATCGCAACCCTCAGTGTCACGCCCGTACCGGACTGGGATCGCAACCCTCGGTGTTGCGCCCGCACCTCGCTCAGCCAGTGAGCGGAAACCGGTCTGTATGTGGGATCCGAACCCTCGGTGGGAGCGCCGCTGCACTTCCAAGCGGCGCACTATAGCAGTGCGCCACTGGGCCGGCCCTAAAGCGTATTATTTTTATCTTAAATTAGAGTTATCTGTGTGCATGTTTTATGGCCCTTATTCTCTTGTCATCTCCGTCTCACTCATCTTAGGATCATTCATAGTATGTAGTACATGGTAGACACTGCGTCTTGACAGTAGCAATCAATCTGAACATTTCAGAGTCAAGAAAAATGAGCTTTGAAAGGAAATCTTTTACATCAAATGAAGGGGCCAGGCCAAAAATCTTATTACTTATGCAATAGTTATCGGGAGTCATTGTTGATTTTTAAACAAAGTTGATAAATGCAAGCTTTGGCAAGATTATTGGGAGAGTGGTGCACAGGGTGAACTCAAGGAGAGCATTCTGTTGCTTTGATAGAGTGGAGTAAAGGAGCCAGAGAAGACAGTTGTCCTGGGAGGTATTAGAAGATGCACAGTTTAGAGACAGTAATGAGTAGGGGTGGGCAGAGAGATGGCCTCCAGGCAGGAAGTGCAGCAGAATTAAGGCTGAACTCAGAAGTGGGTTGGAAAGAAGAAAGAGGCAAAGGGCACTTGGAGCATATGGTGCAGGAAACCGTCATGGAGATTTTGAGTTTAAAGAAAAGAGAGACAATTGAATTTCCTGATTTCCTCGCTTTTCAAACTATGGTTGCCAACTCTTGGCACTGTGTGGAGACAAAGTTACAGATAAATCTGACATATATTCCTGGGGAGTTCATTTTGATGGAAGTTTGGGATAAATAGATTATTACATTAAAATGACTAATATCTTAGGAGTAAGAAATGTTGACATTAAATAGCAGACTACAAAAAATTTTATGTTAGGGTTGGGTCTTTCTGCATTCCAAACTCAGACTCTCAAGGGTTCTGCCATTAAGATATAAGGGGACAGGGCTGGCCTGGTGGCGCACTCTCCACTCTCCACTTGGGAGCGTGGCAGCGCTCCTGCCGAGGGTTCGGATCCCATGTGGAGACCGGTTCCCGCTCACTGGCTCAGCGCGGTGCGGGCGCAACACCAAGGGTTGCGATCCCGTTGCTGGTCAGTAAAAAGGAAAAAGAAAAAAAATAAAAATAAAATAAAATAAAAGATATAAGGGGCCAGCTTTTGAGAGGTGTTATGCTGGCCATGAGGTGATGCTGAGACATTCAGGTGGAGAACTCAGATCACAGGAGGAGAACACGGGAACGGTAAAAGGTCTGTAGAAGGGCCCTATCCCAAGTTGGGTCGAAGGAGACTTCCCCTGATAAAATCCTTGCATGGTATGCCTATCTTGGCATCAGTTTCTCAGGGGACCTGTGTGTACCATTCCTTCGCTGAGTATCCCCAAGTCTGGTCTTACTAGGATAAGCAGGCCCAATTCCTTGTGCAACTCCTCACATTTACTCCTCATGCATTCAGTCATTTGACAAATATTTGTTTAAACCCCAACATCCCAGGCACAGTCTGCATGGCTTCCTTAACTTGGTTACTGTCCTCTGAATACCTCCTGTCTTATCTATATTGTTTCTAAAACAGGGACCTCCAAGAGAACCTAGTCATCAGCTGCAGTTTGGTCAAGTCATATCAGAAGAGAACTCTCACCTTCCTTGTCTGGGGCACATGACTCTTCCACTTGGGCACACTAATGCTGTGTTGGCTTTCCCCGTGAACTAACTCACTGTCGATTTGAAATCCCAGGTGATTTTCCTATTTCCTCCTGCAGACCCATGTCTTCCTATCCTGTATTTGAGCCATGGTTCTTTTGGAGAGTTAGAGCTTGTGGCTTTGTCCTGGTGCACTGCCTTTGGGTCCCAATGCAGATATGGAATGTCCTTGTTCATGCCCATGGGTTGGGGAACGAGCTTTGCACCTCTACATTCCTGGGCAGGCCTAGTGAAAGGCAACTGGTAACCCGAGTTTTTCTCTGTTATGGCACAAAGTAATTGAGTGTCTGTCCCCACACCTTATTCTCCTCAACTAGCCAGAGCCTGAGACTCCATGAGCAAAGCACTGGAAACCATATATCCAATCCGACCTGTGTAAGGTGTAATTTAAGTGTGTTTCTCCCCTTTTTTTAACTTCAGGGAGGACGGAAGAAAAGTGGGACAAATTGAACAATAAATATACTCACGAAGCAAATGCCTTCCTCACAACAACATGTCATATTTTGATAAGTTTTGTAAGCCCCAAGCAATGAGATAGTGTAAAGGTCTCATTTTTCATTCTATTGACTTTAATTAGGCTCACAAGTTTGACAATTTATTGCTATAATCAGTATTATTTTTAAAGCCAATATTCTTAACGGTTAAGTTCGCTCATACTTAACCAGCTCCACTTCACAAATTTAAAGAGAAGATACAGGCATATATTTTTGTGACAGTTTCTAGTACCAAGTCGACAGTGTGTCCATAATAAGAGACAGTACAGCAATAACATATAAAAAGTTCTTTATTGCATGTGGTGCTCTCAGAAATTCATAAAACATTTGAAAATGAGCCAAAAGGTTTCAGACTTTGGAGAAAGTGAAAGATTATAGAGATGGATTTCAGCATCAATTGGTGGATGTAAATGAGTGGACCATGAAATCTTGGTCTTTTATTCTATTTGCAGATGGGTTATGATTTGTCTGTTAGTTATTTTAATGAATATTCTCAGAATTTGCTTAGATTTCTGGTTTCCTCCCAAATCTGTGTGCAAAAGATATTTTAAAAGCAAAGACTCATGTGTAAAAGATGCAGTGTTCACATGTGGGAAAGGCCATACCAGTCTTCAAACCCTTTCTCTTTCCCTGGAACTCTAAATCTTAGAGTTGGCCATGTCTCTAGTTACCACTCTAGTGGTAGCTCAGAACTTACAGAAATTGCAGACACGTTTAAAGGAACTCTTCTTAGTCAGGGAGGTACCTGCCTTCTGAGCATACACTTGGGTTCCCAAAGATAGCACATCCAGAATTGAACATCAAAGAGCATGCTTGGGTCATTAAGATGTTTTAAATACCTCTGCCAAAATGTCCCACCCTGATTTGGCCTAAGGGATTTATAGTTTCCATATTTTAGTTTAGTTCCAATTCAATATTTGGTTGGCTCCTTGCTTGGGGGGAATGCCAGGGGAGACAGTCAGTGACCAGCTGGTCTTCTCTGTTTCTGAAATCCTCTGGCTCTTATTTTTCTTTGATTTTTCCTCTTTTATGTGTTTTCTGGGAACTCCTGCTGTTCTTAATGTCTGCACATGGAGGCTGTTTGTATACACGGACTTAATACATGACCACTTAACGCCTGTCCTGTTTTCTCACCTGGGGCCACTGAGCCTGTTAACCTGCCGTGAAACATGCCAAGACTAGTTACACCACATCACCAGCACTGGCACTTCATGCTGATCCAGCATGGTGTATAATTCCAAATTTAAAATGGCACAAGTAGGGGACACAAATAATATTATTAGGAGGTAAAATTGGAGCATAAAATTTCTTCAGATCATGTGAAAAATAATTCAGCTTCACCACGTTTTACTTTCCCGTATGCATATTTGTGATAGGAGGGCTGACACAGATAGTGGAAAGAAAATGTCATAGGCATCTCCTGTATAAGGAATAATCTGATTATTGGCGAAGATGACAGGTCACTGAGAGGAGAGTGGATCTACTTACACATGCTTATAGATGCTCGCTGGAAAGAGAGATGCCGGGAGAGGTAAACTTCCTTTTCTTTTCCTGTATTTCATGTCACGTTGTTAATACATTGCTTTCCGGGGGTACAAGTTAGACCCACGAGTCTCTCTTTCCCTGAACGGGTGTCTATCTTTATACCTTTTACTGGACTAAGGGGGATAAGCAAAGAAAAACACTTGTAATGTGCTTCTTTGGGGACCCCAGAAGATAGAGGGGTCTATGCTCCTCCAAAGACAAGAGATGGGATGGCCGGAGTCTCCAGAGAGACAGAACTCATAGATGCCATGCTGTGGGACCAACCGCTTTTCTGTCAACCCAAAGATCTTGGTTGGGGCAGTTGATTGGAGAAAGGGAATTTCTGCACAGTTGTTTGATTTTTCATCATTAGATGAGACCTGTAGGAAATTACTTCTATCAATATACGAGAAGCATATGAATAGCTCATCATTTAGCTGAAGTAGCCAGGTGACAACATGGTGACATCTGAGGTACCCTGCTGATCCCAAACCTTCTGTGGGCTCAGCACAGGATCTCCCTTCATTGGGTAAGTGGTGATTTTCACACCTCAGCTTGACATTAGAGTCATTTGTAGAGGATTTTAGGAAAAAGTACTGATATCTGGGTCCTACCACAGACATATTAAATCAGAATATCTACAGATGGGGCTTGGGCATTTGATAACTTGAAAAAGTGCTTCAGGTAATTCTAATGTTCAGGCAGGGCTGAGAACAATTAGGTTACTCCATTAATCTCTTCTGTCAAACAGAAATGTTTTCTGGCAGAGGGAACACATGATATCACTATAAGTAATCAAAATTCTTTCCGTCTTTGCTGGAAGCCTCCAGCAGGAGATGAGTGTAGGGCTGGGGCGGGTGGGCTGACGCTGAGGAGAACGAACAGGAAAGGAGCAGAGGAAAATGCCAATCACCTGGGATGTCAGAGAAAACCAAGGTAAAGCCAGGACAAAGAAGAGATTTGAAAAAAGAGGAAGAGAGGCACATGGAGACAAAATTCATTTATTTCACAATTTTGCCAGGGCCGGCTAATTACTGGAACAGGGGGTAGGGGTGGAAAATGCAGAGCGGGCAATTAACTTAGTACTTCCAAGTTTGGAGGTCAGAGGATGTAATTCATCACGGAGGCTGAAAGGACACGGCCAAAGAGTTACCCTCAAAATTTGTCTGGCTTTGGGCATACCACCCACGGAAAACCACCCAAGATCTTTTTTATTTTCAAGGGAAATAAGCGGCCATCATTAGTCTACTGTAGTCCAGTAGCAAGAAAGAACTTTCTTTTTAACCTAAAATAAATGCTTGATAAAATTCCCTTTTGGATTATGGTCCTCAATTTTACAGTTCTATGTAGCTAAATCAACCCTTCTACGAGTAATTCAATTGTAGGTTGGCAATTTATTTCACAGAATAAAATTGCTTCGTTGCAATGCAAGTGAATGTGGGATCTCTGAGGATCCTGCTAATAGCTGAAAAATCACAAAGAGCAAACAGAGCAGACATAAGCAGCATTAAACAAAAAGCTAAAATCAGAAGAGTTTCTACTCTCCTGATGAGAAATTTTAGGAAATCAGGGCTGTGCATTTCAGTAATGTGATTGTTGGTAGATAAATTTTCTTTTCATTAATATTCATTTAATTACTTCTTGGTTTTAACTTGCTTTAATCTATTTTTCTCAGAATATAGGCGAGGCCATTGAAAGTGGTATTCTAGATGCATTTTTTTTTTTTTTAAATTACCATTTCTGAAGTCAGAATGTCTTAAAGCAGACAGGGCATTAGATGAGGAGAAATAAGGTTGCTCTCCCAGGCTTTGCCAATCTCCTCTTTCCTCCATGTTCAGGACCCATTATTTTCAAAAGCTGTGACATATTCTTTTTATTGGCTTCTCTCTGGTGGCAGCATTTCTTGGATATGTGAATGCTTGGCCCAAATCCTCAGAGAATAACAGCTGCCCAGGGGTCCTGTGCCCTTGCCCTTTGTCCGTAAACATCCACCATTAGTAGGTGTTTACACCAAGTGCCATTGAGGAACAGCCCTGGACTGGGTGTCCCCTGGTCACAGCAGGGAGAGAACTGAATGACTCTCATAGCAGTGCTTCTGAAAGCACACAGTTGACCTACTTTTTATATTTCAGAAACACTTTTCTATGCTTCAGTTTAAAAGCTTAGCATGTTAATCTAACAGGTTTACTTGGGAAATCTCCTAATGGAAGTAGGAAGTCCTTCCTCAACATTTGTAGCTTTCAGCTTCTGCTGGGTCACCACGATGGGAATCTCTGTCTTGCTGAGGCAGGCTGTCCTTTACTTGATAGTTAGAATGTTCTCCCCAAGAAAACACAACAATATTCAGTCTAAGAGGAGCCCAGTGTTCCCAAGTTCTTCAGCCTCCCAGGAGCCCACCCTTCCCTGTAATAACCAAATACACAGAACCCAGGACTCCATCTGGCATGACTACAGGAGTCTGGTCCCTTCCTGAGGACGCCTGGAAGTGCTCGCAATCTTTCAGTTTCACTTCTCGCTTCCTACCTCCTGTTTTAGTCCATTTTGCGTTCCTGTAACAGAATACCTGAGACTGGGTAATTTATTAAGGAAAGAGGTTTATTTGACTTACGATTCTGGGACAGCTGCATCTGGCGTTGGCCTCAGACTGCTTCTACTCATGGCGGAAAGTGGCAGGCAGTGGGCATGTACAAACAGATCACACGGTGAGAGGAAGCAAGAGAGAGAGAGAGGAGGTGCCAGGTCCTATATACAACAAGCTCTTGTGGGAACTAATAGAGTGAGAACTCACCCATTACTCCCCCCTCCCCCAGGGAGAGCATTAATCCATTCATGAGAATCCGCCCCCATGACTCAATCAGTTTCCAACACTGCCACACTGGAGATCAAATTTCCACATGAATTTTGGAGGGGACAACAAATGCAAACTCCATCATTCCACCCCTGGCCCCCCAAAACTTATGTCACTCTCACATACAAAATACAATCATTCCATCCCAACAGTCCCAAAAGTCTTGGCTTGCTCCAGCACCAACTTAAAAATCCAAAATCTCATCTTAGACCAAAAGCAAAAGTCCTTCCAGCTGTGAAACTGAAGAACAAAACCAAATTTATCTACTGCCAAAATACAATGGTGGAACAGACACTGGGTATACATTTCCATTCCAAAAGGGAGGAATAGGCCAGAAGAAAGGAGAAACAGGCCCCAAACAAGTCTGAAACCCAGCAGGGCAGACATTATGTCTCAAAGCACCAAAATAATGTTCTTTGACTCCAAGTGCTGCATTGTGGACACAATTGGACAACTGGGCCCTCAAAGCATCAGGCAGCCTCATTCCCACAGCTCTGCCAGGTGCATCCAAGTGGGCTGTGCTGGTGCCTGCAACTTTTCTGGGCTGGTGTTCCACTCTGGTAGCTCCATAAGTCTGGGGTCTCCATGGTGGTCCCGCTGCCTTGGCTCTACTAGACATTTCCCTGGTGGGGACTCTCTGTGGGGCCTCTGACCCCACTTTCCTGCTCAGTATTGCTCTAGTAGATGGCCTCTGTGGTGGCTCCACCCCTGCAGCAGGTCTCTGCCTGGGCCCCCAGGCTTTTCCATACATCCTTTGGAATCTGGGTGAAGGCTGCCATGCCTCCATTGCTCTCAAGTCCTGCCGGCCTGCAAACTTAACACCAGGTGGATGCCACCAAGGTTTTGGGCCTCTACTCTCCAGGGCTGCTGCATGAACCACACTTGGGGCCACTTCAGCCAGAGCAGCGGGGATGCAGGGAGCAAGATCCCGAGGGCAGCTGTGCCCCAGGTTTGTCCTCCAGGATAACTCAGTCCTTCTAGGCCTCAGGGTCTGTGATGGGTGGGGCACCCTTCCAGACTTCTCAAATGCCTTCCGGGCATTTTTTTCGTTGTCTTAGTTATTAACATCTGGCTGCCTCACCACCAAGATAATGTCTTTAGCAAACAGTTTATCTGCTTCACCCTTGCATTTTTCTACTGCTCTCCACTTCTCTACCACATGGCCAGGCTGCAAATTTTCTAAATCTTTATGCTCTGCTTCCCTTTTATTTTTATTTATTTATTTATTTATTTATTTTTGAATTCTATTTCTATCTTTATTTTTTATAGACATAAGCACAGAATATTGTTGACATAAGTAGGTGGAAATGGAATGAATTTTTTTTTTTTTGTCAATATATAATGTAGTTAGTTATTGTGTCCCATCACCAAAACCTCCCTCCCTCCTTCCTCTCCCCCCTCCTATTCATCTTATCTATGACCTTCAGGATAAGCTATGCTATGAACTATGCTCTTTACCCAAAAATCAGTCTTTCTAGGAACAAAACCACAAGCATGTACAGTATAATATTTTATATACTATTTTAAGACAATTCCTGGGTAGGACTTTTCTTAGTCCTAATTATACTCCAATGTTCTTACCAATGGAAATAAACAAAAACATATGACAAAAAAAAAGAGTAAAAGGAATAGGAAACACAGGCAAAAGAGTAAAGAGAGCTAAAAGAAAAAGAAGTGGGAAGTTACCGCATCCCACCGCCACGGCCAGTGATGAATGACCAAACATGGAGATACAAAATGCCAACGTCCCTGCCTCAGAAGGGACCCACAGTGTGTTATGATTCTGCTGCAGGGCTTCCCAGGGACAGGGCAAGCTGAAGCTGGTCTCCAGCAGAGCCATGCCTTCCCTGAACTCCCCACCCCCCAACAGTGTCCTTTCCGTGTCCCTCCCTGCCTTCTCCTGGAAATACTGCCTTGGTAAACCCTTTGCACAGAATTCCCTGCCTCAGGCTCTGTTTCTGGAGAACCTGACTTAAGGCAATTGGCATCTAAGAGAGTATTTGGTGGGTAGAGACCTTTCAGTACCCATGGCCCACTCCTGCTGCGAGGCAGACCCTGACTCTACCCCTGTCTCCGGGTCTCCTGCTTGACTTCCTTCCTTCCAGAAAGCTCACCGCTTTGATAGCAGGGGCACCTAGGCAGCCCCAGAAATGAGGCCAGAGAACTTACAAAACCATCAGGCAGGCTCCGGGGACAAGACTTGAATCACTGGTCTCCACCGAGCAGCAGCCAACACCACATGCCAAGGGACAGCCACCCACATCATTCCCCAGAGGACTTCAATACTACAGCCATGACTCCTTCCCCGCCCGCACAACTTTTCAATCCGTTTTAATGTGCCACCGTGCTTGGTGATGCCTGGGGACTGTTATAAAACCTTTTCAAGTCCTTGTCAGCAAGCCTCGCTCATGTGACAGAAGAGGGAAAAACTAAAGGAAAAGCAAAAGAAGGGAAAATATTCTTACTGCTTTAAGACCCGCTAGAGGAAAAACCCGCACATTTTCTCACTAGATTGTGCATGGCGAACAGTTTCAGCTCTCGTTTTTTTCTTGCAGA
>NW_007733859.1:0-2261 GCF_000696425.1 Galeopterus variegatus
CTCACAGGATCGCGCTGTCTCCTGTCACGGCCGCTCCAGACCCGTCGCCATCTTAGAACCCATCCAGTGAGTAATCCTTACATTTTCAGAGCAGGAAATTAGGTTCTGTCAGTCACTTCTTCATGTTACTACTATAGACAAAATGGCTTCCATATGGCCCTTTCTGCTCAACATAAGGTCTTCTTCCCTTCATGGAAAGCTGGATGTAATGCATGAGAAATACAGGAGTTTGGAATTCTTGAACCCTCTTTAGAATAAAGCCAGACTTCAGTGAGTAAAGTGAGAACACAGGAGAGGCACCACTATGCTGTGGGCCCCCCCACCGCCCTAGGGCCATTTATTTCTACCCTAGGCGTAGTTCTGCCACCTTGGTGGTAGGCACAATTGTCTCCTATAATACTGTGTTTTCTGTCTGGTTCCTATTAAGAACAGGATGTCTCTGGCTATATACATCTGTTTTGATTATTTTAAATTGTGTTACTTTCTCAATTTGAGCACATAAACAAATCTAAGATCAGATAGCTGGGTATAAAAAAATTGTTTGGGGTATTTCCGTTAATGTCTTATGGCAGGGTTGGCAGAAACTGGTTCAAGGACACCAGATGTTCAATTTCAGTAGATCTGAGGTGAGGTACAGAGGTTTACATTTTAAAGGAGCTTCCAAGGTGCTTCTGATGAACATTCAAGTAAATTCTTGATTAATTTACCAGAAGAATACAAAATGTTCACAGAAGATTTTGGAATGGGACATCTAGAGGTTACCAGGGATAAATAGATGAGGCATAGTCTCAATATTCATTACAACTTACTCTCATAAAGATTTGTTCCAGAGCACATACATTTGTGGAGTTTACTGTTCAGAATGTTGGGCAGGATACTGAGGTAATTAAAAAAGATAGCATGAATGGATAATTGAATGCACTCATAATCTATAGAGGGAATGAGATTGCCAGACAGATACTTATGAAAAGGAACATGCTTCAAAGATAATCACAGCCAGTGGGAAAGAGAGTTGTACAGTGGGGTCTTCCTTCCAGGCTCCCTCACTTACAAATTGCTTCATTTCTTGGACCTCTTGATGGAAACCATGTGCTGCCATGGAAATGCCTTGTCTTTGGCATGAGATTCCTTGGTTTGAAAACCTGCTTCACACCTTTCCAGCTGAGTGACCCTCAGAAAGTTTCTTAACCTTTCTGAGTTTGGGATTCCTATCCGTTAAACAATGGTAACACCAGCATAAGAAATGTTTTGACAATGTAAACATGAAATAATATTATTTATAGGATGAAACTATGAAAGGAGCAATTTCTGGTATGTTTGCTTTTTAATGAATATTTGTGGAATATCAATGTTTAAAATGTTTTAAAATGATTTTTTTTTATTTTTTGAGGCATCCATAGTATTTAATTTGTTTAGATAATACTTACAGATAAACAGGTACACTCCAGATACTTTATAAAGTTCATATTTCACTACATGGACACTGTTTTATTTGCATTCTATTTATGTACATTAACATCTTTTTAAAGTCAGTGCATTGTTGACAAGTTTTATACAGTAATTTACAAGGTGAATGTAGTTAATAGTTAATTTAATAAATTTTCTGCTAGTTCATGAATTTAAAAAAGTGAATTACAACCAATATAACAAATAGATCAAACAACATTAGTAGATTGTGCTACCTGTTTAAATAAAACATCTGCAAAGAAATTTAAAATCTTCCACTTTTTCATGGGACTTGTCCAGGTAAGAATGGACAGATTTTATATACTGAAAATCTTGAAACTATCAAGTATGCATTTTGTCTGACTTCATTACATTATACCATTTAGGCCACTCCTTCCTACTTGAAATTATGTTCTTCTTCTAAAAGGGGTTTCAACTTAGGTAGCCATTTAAGACAACCTTTCCATATGCTCTCAGAACTAGATAGTTACTGGCCTCAGATATCAGAACACAAGTGCTTAATTACATTGGTACTTACTGTCCATGAGGAAGGAAGGTTAATGGAATCTGACAATGAATGAGAATCAACTTCCAGGCTCTAAACGAATTTTTAAAAGACCAAAAAAGGTGGAACATTTCCTTTGAATATATATTTATAAACAACACAGAAAAAAAAATGCTGCCCGACATATCAGTTATACTTTTGCTACAGTCTTGAATAATCAGAGGAAAAAAATGAAGTGAGCAAAGAGACATAACTTTGATGACTAGTGTAAAATAAAATAAAAAAAGGACAAATACCAAAATAAAAAAAA
>NW_007733859.1:2307-5096 GCF_000696425.1 Galeopterus variegatus
GGTACACTCCAGATACTTTATAAAGTTCATATTTCACTACATGGACACTGTTTTATTTGCATTCTATTTATGTACATTAACATCTTTTTAAAGTCAGTGCATTGTTGACAAGTTTTATACAGTAATTTACAAGGTGAATGTAGTTAATAGTTAATTTAATAAATTTTCTGCTAGTTCATGAATTTAAAAAAGTGAATTACAACCAATATAACAAATAGATCAAACAACATTAGTAGATTGTGCTACCTGTTTAAATAAAACATCTGCAAAGAAATTTAAAATCTTCCACTTTTTCATGGGACTTGTCCAGGTAAGAATGGACAGATTTTATATACTGAAAATCTTGAAACTATCAAGTATGCATTTTGTCTGACTTCATTACATTATACCATTTAGGCCACTCCTTCCTACTTGAAATTATGTTCTCATTCGAAAAGGGGTTTCAACTTAGGTAGCCATTTAAGACAACCTTTCCATATGCTCTCAGAACTAGATAGTTACTGGCCTCAGATATCAGAACACAAGTGCTTAATTACATTGGTACTTACTGTCCATGAGGAAGGAAGGTTAATGGAATCTGACAATGAATGAGAATCAACTTCCAGGCTCTAAACGAATTTTTAAAAGACCAAAAAAGGTGGAACATTTCCTTTGAATATATATTTATAAACAACACAGAAAAAAAAATGCTGCCCGACATATCAGTTATACTTTTGCTACAGTCTTGAATAATCAGAGGAAAAAAATGAAGTGAGCAAAGAGACATAACTTTGATGACTAGTGTAAAATAAAATAAAAAAAGGACAAATACCAAAATAAAAAAAAATGGACATGCAAACAAAACAAAAGTTTACTACCGAAAACAACCAATTTGATTAAAAATACTTATGAACTATTAATGTTTGGGGTGTATTTTGTTTTTATATTTAATATGACAGGAAATTCCTCAATCAAATTAACTTATAGCCCTTAGAGCCATCAATACAAACAAGTTCATTTGCATATATTTTCTCTTTTTTGAAAGTGCAAAACAAGGAAAAAAATAACCACTAATTATGAAACACTATCTAGCTTTGATGCTGCTTACCTTCCCAGCTCTTTGTGCAACACGTGCATGTAAAGATAGTGCAAATATTGGCAACTAGCCCACCATGCTCAGCAGTAGGGAGGGAGGGATACATTTTTGAGGATATTTGGGTTTTTTGTTTGTTTGTTTGTTTATTTTGGTTTTTTTATTTTTTATTTTTATTTATTTATTTATTTAATTTTAACTTCTCAATATACATTGTAGTTGATTTTCATGTCCCTTTATCCGTTCCTTTTTCCCCCTCCCGCTCTCCCTTCCCCGCCATCTACATCATATCTGTTCACTTGTCTTAACAAGTTCAAGGAATTGTTGTGATTGTTGNGGGTATCCCTTTGGCATGATGATTTCCATTCCATTTTTGAGGATATTTGAAGTATCCTAAAAGGAAGAGGCCTTTATTGGGAGGGCCATTTTACCTGGATTTCCCAGGATGCATTTGCTTTCTACTGGATCTCCCAACCAAGGTCCTGTGTACAAGGTACACAGCTCTTAAGAGATTCTCCTTTCAGACTGACCACTAAATGCCTCTGCCACCGATGACTGGTTGTGTCTCAAACACAAACACAACAACAAAAACAGAAAGCAATGACATAAAAATAGTATGAATGGAAGGATCTTATCTTTATTTAAAGACTCAGCTAGATGGGAAGAGTCATATTAAAAGACTCCTTTAACTAATATCTTAGAGCTAAAAAGACTAATTTTTGAGTAACTGATCTTTTCCCATTGGCTTAGGGTTTAAATTCATAAATACTCTATCACCATTTTTCATTGTCAGTGACTTCCTGGAGACTAGATTTAAGGCATAGTTCTGTCATTTGTTTTGGGGTCTCTGTCAACTTGTCTATTAAATAGTTAATAATTTATCAATTTGCAGTTTGTGTTCAAGGCATCTCTTAAAATATGAATAACTTTCTAATTTTCTTTGATAAGCTCAATATACATGCACATATGCATATATATTAAAGTAATTATGCTACCTATAGAAAAAAATTAAAGGCAAACTCCTTTAAAATTTTAAAGGCAAATAATATAGGAAAGTGTAAAATAAAAATTAACATCAACCCCTAGCACTCCTCATTTTCCTTAGGCCTAATCCCAATTCCCAGGGGTTAAATATGAATGACATGTATATTATCTATGACACAGTGCAACTGTGGACATAATTAAGAATGTTCATATTTTAATCATGTCAGGATAAGTTTTGCAAAACCTTGCCATAATCATTATGGCTTTCTCCCTGCAACCTGTACTGCTGTTGAGGAGTGGAGGGGCCACATTTGCTCACCCAGAACTGACCCACGCACGCTCCCAGCCACGTGCCCTGCAGCAAATCTCCAATCTGGTTCAGAGGAATCAGTACAGGGTAGAGGAGAGGATCAAGGTTTGCAGTCTGAAGCCTGGGTTCTGACCCTGAGTCTGCCTCTTATTAGCTGGGTAATCTTGTCAATTCATTTAGCTTTTTTTAAAAAATAGACTATTTATTTTGAGAACAGTTTTAGGTTTATAGCAAAATTGAGAGAGAGGTACAGAGATTTCCCATATACCTTCTGCCTCCTTCAACATCCCCCGCCAGAGTGGTGCATTTCTTAGAATAGATGATGAACCTACATTGAAACATCACTACCAACCAACATCTATAGTTTACATTAGGGTTCACTATCAGTGTTGTACATTCTATGGGTTTGGATAAATGTATAAT
>NW_007733859.1:5671-6860 GCF_000696425.1 Galeopterus variegatus
TAGTTTACATTAGGGTTCACTATCAGTGTTGTACATTCTATGGGTTTGGATAAATGTATAATGACATGTCTCCACCATTACAGTATCATGCAGAATAGTTTCACGGTCCTAAAAATCCTCTGTGCTCTACTTATTCATTCTTCTCTCTCCACCCAAACCCTGGCAACCACTGATCTTTTTACTGTGTCCGTAGTTTGCCTTTTCCAGAATGTCAAATCATTTAACTTTTTAAAAGTTTCGTAGGACTCAATATGTCCATCTATAAACGAGGCTAATAATTTCCATTCTGCTTTCCCTGGCAGGGAGTTGGTGGTACCAAGCATGGAATGTGAAAATGTCTCACAATCAGTACAGTGCCCCGTGAATGTTATTGCCACCAGGACTTTATTGGCAACTCCTGAGAAGCAGCAGTTTTTTCTAGTAGCTCTTTAAATGCTTGTGCTAAGTAGGGAAGAATAGGAAATTTTCAGAAAAATTAGCCTGGGGGGTTGCCATTAGAGGTCTGTTTTGAGGTTAGTAATATTTGTTTGTTGTCCTTTAGTTTTTCTTTAAAACAAATCCTTATCACTCTTTAATAATCTCTTGGTAGTATTTTGGTGGCAAATTACCTAGTTTTGTGGGGTTTGCCTTTGGGGAGACACTCAAAAATGTTTTCATCACTTCCAAAGGCTATCTGCCCGTACATGACACAAAGTCCCACTGTGTGCTAATGGGACCTGACATCTACTTCACTGGGATCCTGTCCTTTCTACTAGACAGGCTCAGTCATTTAGGTCAGAGTTTCTTAATTCCAGAGAGCATCAACATCACCTGAAGGGCTTGTTGAAACACTGACTGCTGGGCTCCACTTAACTATTTCCATTTCAGTATTTCTGGGGTGGAGGTACAAGAATTTTTACTTGTAACAGTTTCCAGGTGATGCCGATGCTGACAGCTCAAGAAAGCACACTTTGAGAACTACTAATGAAAAACCTAGGGCAGGGTTTCTTCAAGTATTTTTTTTGTTTGTTTTTTTTAATTGTAACATAGTTGATCGTACATATCAGTGGGTGTAGCGAAAACATAGGAAAATGGTGAGGGCCCTTCAGATGTTCAGAATCTTGCAGAGCATTTGATGTAAATATGCATGTGCGCCCAGGTGTTCCTTGGTTATTGACTAATGTAATTGCGCATGTGCACCCAGGTGTCC
>NW_007733859.1:8246-11477 GCF_000696425.1 Galeopterus variegatus
GCAATATGTGATGCTCAAATCAGGATAATTAGTATATTCAACATTATACAATGTAATCAATGTAATTGTTTTTTGTGGCCCTTTACCAATTCCTGCCTTACCCCCCCATCTCCCCCTTTCCTATCTCTGCTAACCTCAGTTCTGCTCTTTCCTTTTGAAATTTCAACATATTATTGTGACTGTTGTATCTCTCTTTTTATTTACTTGTTTATTTTTTAACTCCCACTTGTGAGTGAGGACATGTGGTATTTCTCTTTCTGTGCCTGGCTTATTTCACTTTACATGATTTTCTCTAAGTTCATCCATGTTGCTGCCAATGGCAGAATTTCATTCCTTTTTATGGCAGAGTAGTATTCTATTGTGTAAATCTACTACATTTTCCTTATTCAATCATCTGACAATGGACATTTAGGTTGGTTCCAACTCTTGGTTATTGTTAATAGAGCTGTGATAAACATGGGAATGAAGGTATCCCTACAACATGATGATTTCTATCCCTTTGGGTATATACCCAGCAGTGGGATTGCTGGATCATATGGCAGTTCTATCTGTAGTTGTTTGAGGAAGCTCCATATCGTTTTCCATAATGGCAGCACCAATTTACAGTCCTACCAACACCAGTGTAGGAGGGTTCCTCTTTCTCTGCATCCTTGCCAGCATTTGTTATTCTCCATCTTTCTGATAATAGCTGGTCTAACTGGGATGAGATGGTTTTAATATGGTTTTGATTTGCATTTCCCTGATGCTGAGTGATGTTGAACATTTTATCATGTGTCCATTGGCCATTTGTACATCTTCGTTTGAGGAATGTTTATCATCTCCTTTACCCATTTTTAAACTGGATTATTTTTTTNCTTGCCAGCATTTGTTATTCTCCATCTTTCTGATAATAGCTGGTCTAACTGGGATGAGATGATTTTAATATGGTTTTGATTTGCATTTCCCTGATGCTGAGTGATGTTGAACATTTTATCATGTGTCCATTGGCCATTTGTACATCTTCGTTTGAGGAATGTTTATCATCTCCTTTACCCATTTTTAAACTGGATTATTTTTTTTACTGTGAAGTTGTTTGAGCTCCTTATATATTCTGGATATTAATCTTTTTTCAGATAGTTTTCAAATATTTTCTCCCACTCTGTAGGTTGTCTTTTCACTCTGTTAATTGTTTCTTTTGCTGTGCAGAAGCTTTTTAGTTTGATATAATCCCATTTGTTTTTTCTTTTGCTTGTGCTTTTGGAGGTTATATTCATAAAGTCTTTGTCCAGTTCTACTTCCTGAAGTGATTTTTTCTGTTTTAGTAGTTTTATAGTTTCAGGTCTTATATTTAAGTCTTTAATCTATTTTGAGTTGATTTTGGCTAGTTTCATTCTACATATGGATGTCCAGTTTTCCCAGCACCATTTATTGAAGAGGCAGTCTTTTCCCCAATTATGTTCTTGATGCTTTTGTCAAATATCAGTCAGCTGTAAGTGTGTGGGTTGATTTCTGGGTTCTCTATTCTGTACCATTGGTCCGAGTGTCTGTTTTATGCCAGTATGATACTGTTTTGGTTACCATAGCTTTGTAGTATAGATTGAAGTCAGGTAGTGTTGTGCCNGTTTCAGGTCTTATATTTAAGTCTTTAATCTATTTTGAGTTGATTTTGGCTAGTTTCATTCTTCTACATATGGATGTCCAGTTTTCCCAGCACCATTTATTGAAGAGGCAGTCTTTTCCCCAATTATGTTCTTGATGCTTTTGTCAAATATCAGTCAGCTGTAAGTGTGTGGGTTGATTTCTGGGTTCTCTATTCTGTACCATTGGTCCGAGTGTCTGTTTTATGCCAGCATGATACTGTTTTGGTTACCATAGCTTTGTAGTATAGATTGAAGTCAGGTAGTGTTGTGCCCCTGGCTTTATTTATTTTGCCCAGGGTTGCTTTGACTATTCGGGGTCTTTTGTTGTTCCATATGAATGTTAGAATTGTTTTTTCTATTTCTGTGAAGAATGTTATTGGTATCTTGATGGGGATTGCACTGAATCTAGATCACTTTGGGTAGTATGAACATTTTCACAATGTTAATTCTTCCAATCCAAGAGCATGGAATGGTTTCCCATCTTTTTGTGTCCTCTTTAGTTTCTTTCAACAGTGCTTTGTAGTTCTTATTGTAGAGATCTTTCACCTCTTTAGTTAAATTGATTCCTAGGTATTTTATTTTTTTGGTGACTATTGTTAATGGGTTGCCTTTCTTGATTTCTTTTTCTGCTAGTTTGTTGTTGGAGTATAAAAATACTACTGATTTTTGTGTGTTGATTGCATATCCTGCAACTAAGGAATGCCTGTTGATAAACACCTGGGGCTTGTTAAGGATGCAGATCCTTGGTTTCCACTGCAGCTCTGAAGAATCTGATTCTCTGGGGTTTCGGAGCTACAGGTTCATCTCACAGGTGATTTTTATACATCTTAAATCTGAGAACCACTGACTTAGAGGCAACTGTTCTTCACCATGGCTGGACATTAGAAATATGTGGGGAGTTAGAAAACTACCAAGATTTCCATCCCCATACCCACCAGCTCCTAGAGATTATGATTCAAATTGTCTGGGGAGTGGGACCCAAGCATCAGGATTCTAGACTCCTAGGTGATTCTAATGTGCAAGCAGCACTGTGGCCTAAGGAGAGTAAGGGTTAGTTCATCATTCTGTACCTTGGGATATTGAGAATCTGTGGGAACTGGCCCAAGTCTTTCCAGGATTCAAGATTGTTTGGGAATGTAGCCCAAAACGGTGGTAAACTTTATTTAAGGCTAAACCAGTAGAATACTGATAGTCCATAAGTACCACAAGGAAAGTTGAAAAGAACTAAGAGTGTTATATCTATATTAATAATTATTATATTATAGATTGTATCTATGTTTATAATTTACATTGCAATCTATAAATCTAATGTTACTTTTTCTTTTTCTTTTCTTTTTTTTTTTGAGACCAGCCACACTGCGCTCAGCCAGTGAGCGCTGTGAGCCCACCGGTCATCCCTATATAGGATCCAAACCTGCGGCAGGAGCACTCCCGTGCTCCCAGTGCGGCACTCTCCCGAGTGTGCCACGGGCTCGGCCCACTAATGTTATTTTGATAAACTATATTTTGCTTTGTCTGAGATTTCATTTAGGGTATTTGTCTTATTCTACATTAACTGGTGATGTGTCTAGTAGCTCCATTCAAATATCTAAAGTATTCTCATCAGAAGATA
>NW_007733859.1:11664-28527 GCF_000696425.1 Galeopterus variegatus
TGTACGGGAGATTGGCAGGTACTGAGCACCGGTCATCCCTATATAGGATCCGAACCTGCGGCAGGAGCACTCCTGTGCTCCCAGTGCCGCACTCTCCCGAGTGTGCCATGGGCTCGGCCCTCTAATGTTATTTTGATAAACTATATTTTGCTTTGTCTGAGATTTCATTTAGGATATTTGTCTTATTCTACATTAACTGGTGATGTGTCTAGTAGCTCCATTCAAATATCTAAAGTATTCTCATCAGAAGATACTTAGTTTATTCCTTGTGGTAGCAGAGGGAAGAGATAGGTGGTCAGATGTCATCTTAGTACAATAGGGGACCCATGCCAAAGGGATTTTAAGCAGAAACTGAATGATTAAGGGTGGGCAGAGAAGTTAGAGAAGTAAAAGCAAACACAGGGAGTGATCGTGTTCAATCCTTCAGAGACTAGGATTTTAAATCCATGAGGATATAGGGAGAAGTAAGGGGTCAGGATAGCTCTGATTGGATTCTTCCTATGACATTTAGAACCTGCTCTTAAAGACAGTTTGAACCTCTAGCTGCTTCCTTAGCCTTGGAGACATGGAGCACTCCTTGGAGACAGAAGGTCTTGGGACATGAAGCAAATAGTGCCCCAGAAGCTTCACTGGACAGTGTATGGGAACCAATGTGGAGTCCTTGCCCTGCCTGGATTTCACTATGGCTCTAAGTTTGGAGCTTGGAAGTAGAGATGGTAGACATATGAATTAATGAAGTTCTATGATGTACTTATTTTTTTGTGGTGGCATCAGGCAGTTCAAGTGTGTGATCAGGGAAGTCATGCTGGAGCTCAGTGGCCTTGTCTTGTTACCACACCCCTAAGGTGTTGACACAGGACTGTTTGAGTCCAGATGAGATCATGGATGTAAAAGACCCATGTAAACATGGGATGCTGCTGAAGGACAAGGTGTTGCTGTTTCTAATAAATGTTATTCTGGGGCTGCATTTAGGGGAGGGCAGAGTTCAGGGCCATCCACAGTGGATGGAGGACTCTGTTAGTCACCTCCTTACAGAAGCAGCACAACAATATGTGCTGTTTATTTCTCTACAGTCTGTGGGGATTTTTTTCAACAAACACATCTGGTCTGAGAAGAATCCACACTTGCTATTCACCCAGTAAACTTGACTGCAACATGTGCAGTATTTTTGGAATTCTAACAAGTGAAATCAACTTTTTTTGATCTGGTGGATTTTTTAACGGATGTTTTTCTCACTTCTCATGTTTACTCTGGCTGCACCTCCTTCTCACTTGACAAACTGCCTCCTCCGCATCAGTGGACTTTTCCAAGCCTCTCTTCATGCTGGCCCATTAAGCAGACATTTCAAGCAATTATTCTGCTCAGTTTCATTATTCTGCTCTCATAGCTACCATAATAGGGCACTTGAAAGAGCCTGATTGTGTTGAATTTTGTTTACTTCCTAGTTCCTGGAATGATACCTTCACTCCCTCTCATCCTTGCTTGTTTTATTATTCAACTGAGCTCTCTTTCTGTTGTAGTAAAGCAAATGAAACATAAAAGTCCAAATATTCCAGTCTGTTCAGTACAGTATTGTTCAATTAATGGTCTACTATTTTAACGTATCATTGTGAAGAAAATCGAGACCATTCATTTTCTCTAAAACATCTTTTGCTTTCTAACAAAAATATTTTCCATTTCTTAGTCTTTATAACTCTGATTGACTTTGATTATAAATTTGTAGAGGTATTTTTTTCCCTAAAGAGAAATAAGAAGTCTGTAAACATTTTCCTTTTTCTCTTTGTTCAGGAAGTCTCTGAAGTAGTCACACCCACACATAAATGAATAAACAACTGGGAATGACTGCCCCAGTTGGGAGGCCACTGGAATTGTCTTGTTCTTTCAATTACCTGTACTTTGTAGTGTCCTTCCTACTCATCACTGTAGATCCCAAAGCTATTTCTGGATTCTATGGCAGGCCAACACCTGCTTCCCGATCTAATTAACGCAATCCAGGGCAAGATTTGGTGAGGGGTAAAGGAACAGTCAGCCTGACAGTAGCAAGGAAGGAGGGTAGAAGAAGCACCTGAATTGGTCTTCCCACTTACCTGCTGCTCTGGTCCTAGTACAGTCTTATTCTGGGCCTCTCCTACTTCCACAAAGTCCTTTTTATTTTTCTTTTCTTTTTTTTTTTTTAAAGAAAAAGACTGGTAAGGAAATCTCAACCCTTGGCTTGGTGTTATCAACACCACGCTCAGCTAGTGAGCCAACCAGCCATCCCTATATAGGATCCGAACCCGTGGCCTTGGTATTATCAGCACCGCACTCTCCCGAGTGAGCCACAGGCCGGCCCTCACAAAGTCCTTTTTCAACAAGTCTTTATTCCAGTACTTGCATAACAGGATACCTGATGCTTTATGAACTTGCTCTGCAATAAGAAACTGTTATTCCATTCATGATGACCACATGGCTTATCAATGACACCTAAGTAGTCTATATAGCCTTATGGGTTTAGGTCTCCATGGGTGGTCTTCAGGAAGTCCACAGACCTACCAAAGCAAATAAGGATTTATGTGAATGTGCATCTGTATGTTTTCCTGGGGAGAGCATCCATACCTTTCTCAAAGAGCCATATGACCCAAAGATATGTTAAAAGATCAAGAAATAACCACTGATGTGGCAGTGGAAGGCCTAGAGGCAGTGTGTAGTTCAACAACAAATATTTATTGAGCACCTACAAAGTGTCAGGTACTGTCCTAGACTCTTTATACATCAGGGAACAATAACCACCACCACCACCACCTCCCTGCCCCCAAATCTTTACTTCATGAAGTTTACATTTCACTGGGGGGAGACAGACAACAAACAGCATATACAGTGCATCGTACAGTATATTGAGGGTGCTAAGTGCCCTGCAAAAACAAAGCAAGCCAAGGGAGATCAGTGATGTAGTGGGAGAGAAATGTTGCTGGGGTGGGGTTTCGGGGTAGGCCTCATTGCGAAAGTGACGTTTTTCTGAAATCTTAAAGAGGGAAGGAATCATGTGGCTTTCCAAGGGAAGAATATGCCAGGCAGAGGCAACAGCTAGTGCAATGATTCCAAAGGGGGAGCAAGCCTGGCTTTTTTGGAGTGGTGGAGTGGAGCGAGTATGGGAGATTGGCAGGTAATGAGTCAGAGGGTAATGGATGCATGTATGTACATAGGCGTGTGTCCGTGTGAACGAGGCAGAGCCTTGTAGGTCTCTGTGCATGACTCTGGCGGGAGATTGGCAGGTAATGAGTCAGAGGGTAATGGATGCATGTATATACATAGGCGTGTGTCCGTGTGAACGAGGCAGAGCCTTGTAGGTCTCTGTGCATGACTCTGGAGAACCCTTGGAGAGTTTTGAACAGAGGAGAACTATGACCTGACTCCGGTTATAGGAGGACCACTTTAGCTGATGCGTTAAAAATAGACTGTGGGCAGGAGCAGAGAGATCAGGCTGCCTTGCAGTCATCCAGGAGAGAAAGGACGAAGGCATGGACCAGGGTGGTTTCTGTGGAGTGCTGAGAACTGGTTGGATTTTGAGTGTGTTTGGAGGTAAAGCCAACAAGATTTCCTAACAGATCAGATGCAGATAGTCACAGAAAGAGGGTCGAGGATGACGCCAAGGCTTTTGGCCTGAGCAACTGAAAGGGTGAAATTCGTGGAAAAAACTAAGGCTTTAGGTCACACAGGACATAGATCTCAGCTCTGCCATCTACTGGCTTACATAGTGACCCGACTGGTGGGCGAATAACAATCTGAGTCTCTGTGTTTTCATTTGTGAACTGAGGACAATCAAACCTATCTCATAGGGATGCTATTAGTATAATGTGTCTTGTGTACAGTGCATTGAACAGATGCAAATCTCTTTCCCCGATCTTCTTTTAGGAAAGGAAGGAGGGAAGAAGGGAGAGAGAGAGGATGTGGGCAGGTGATGGACCCATCTTAGATGCTCTTTTTTTTTTTTTTTGATGTGACCGGCAAGGGGAGCGGAACCCTTGGCTTGGTGTCGCCCCCACCACGCTCAGCCAGTGAGCGTACCGAGCATCCCTATGTAGTATCCGAACCTGCGGCCTCGGTGCTCCCAGCGCAGCACTCTCCCGAGTGAGCCACGGGTCCAGCCCTTAGATGCTCTCTTAATAGGATCATGTCTTTTTAGTTCCATTGTTTAAATATGTTGTATAGTGTCTGAGGGTTTATCCTTTCACCAGCCCTGTGTTTTCTTCTGCCAGGTGCTTGAGGCAACTAATTTAGGATTCAATTTACATATTATTTTATTATCTTTAACACATTATTTATCATGAAAAACATGCCCTTACAATAAAGAAGAAATTCTTATCTGATACTGTCCATTATCCATGTGTATGGTCCACAAACAGTCTAACTATTAAGTTTAGTGAGTTTTAGTGATTAGGTTATGGGTATATTTAACATTTTATGTTATGCCAAAATTCTTGTTGGGTTGTTATATAGCCATTTAACGATGTTTTACTGATATACAGTGTGATTAGTGAGGATTTTTGGATGGGTCAGGAATGCATTATTTTTCTCATTTAAGATAATGAAATATAGTGTACTGCTGTCTGATTATTAGTTACCAAACATGCTGTCAGGAGTGGCTAGATTTAGGATAATAGGGGATAGCAGGATTGGGAATTCAAGAATTGAGGGAGGAGTGAGCCTGAACTGATTGTGTTACAAGAATACATCCTGCTTCCTTTATCCAGAGACCCTCACTCCCAGCCATCTTAATGTTTCTAAAGTTAGAGTGTGTTCTATAACCAATGTGATAATTATCACACTGAATGCGATAATATTTCTGTTAGGGTTTTTGATAGATTTCAATAAGTGGCACCCTTCTCTACCCAATTCAAAACAAATTAAAAGCTAAAACAACAGAATATGTAGGTAGAGAGTAAATCTACCTGTTTTACTGGTGAAAGATAGGAGAACATAGTTCACTTTGAGTATTCTAGGCAGTAACAGTTTCCTAGGTTGATGCCTCCTATTTGTCTGGGTGAAGAACAAGGGAGAGTGAGATGCAATCCTTCATGCTTTAGGCTTTGGCTAGATTAGCTCCACTAAACTGAGAAGTGTGGTACAATGGCTCTGGTCTTCCAACTCACTCCACCTCCAGGGTTAGAAGCATGAGGCTGGTCCTAATTTAGGAGTGTCAGAATTTTCCTCTCTACCATTATGAATGCCACAGAGTCACTGAGTGTCCTTAAGAGAAAACAATGGCACCTCCCCTTTGGGGCAGTGGCTTAGTACTTCCTGGAGGACCTGAGGTCAGCCAGTTTGGGGAGGGGAAGGGAAGGATTAGGTAGGGGCCCTTGTTGTCTAGGGAAAGAAATATGAATCCTAATTTATGTTTTAAAAGGAGATGCTATCTATCAGGAGGCTCTGAAAGGAAAGGTGGGAATGGGTGGTTACTAGATTATCCTTTCTGCCCTTTTGAAAACTAGTCTCAGTGTTGAATTATATTTATTAGATCATAGGCTCCTATGTGTGTAGTTTGGTAGAGGGATCTGTGGTTGAAAGGGCAGATGGGAGGAAAAGTAAAAATGTATATTTTTAAAAATTTAAAATGAAGTTGTAAATAGGGTGGCCATATTATTTTTGATTTTTCTAAAGCAGGAAATAAATATTCAGACAGTACAAAAGAAAATAAAAATAAGTCTGTCTATAAGCTCTTTCTCTGAAAGTTCCCCTCTCAGGGACAACCACAATTAACAAATTTTTGTGAATGCTTCCAGAGATATTTATGCATAATATTTTATTGGTTTTGTACAAATGATAAATGTTAAAGATGCTTCCAGAGGAATACATTGGGTGGTCTTATTAACATTACAGACATTTATAATATATAACCTCAGTATCGTCTCCACTGTGTGGTGCTTGACTATAAGAAAAACCCTTTTTATTAGGCATACAATTACAAATCGATGACTTAAAATCTGTTAAAGAGAAAAAAAGGAAAAATGGTTACTAAAAGGGGCATTGTACCAATATGTTTCAACGTGTATATTTCAGATTTGTTTTTCCTGCAGTGTCTCTGTGATATGCTTTCATAGTTACCAGGTAACTACGGGAATAAAAATATATGCAGAACTGAAATGAAATTGTAGTATAGATTTCCACCACAAATGACACTCAAGGTCACCAGTATGTCTTTAGGGCAGTTTGGAAACTCAGAGGTCCTGAATATAAAAGATAAATATGTGCTTATTGGATAGCTGGTATTTTGCTCTAAGCATGTCTTTATCTACTTAGGAATTACATTATATTATCTTCTGAAAATTGAAGGTAAACATTGGAGTTAATTTCCAAGTAGTAACTGGTTTTTTTTTTTTTTTTTTTTTTTTTTTTATAAAGGTATAAATTCTGGCAAAAGTGCTATGAGAATGAGGTACAAAGGTAGTCACATTTAAAAAAAAATAAAATAAAATAAAAAGAGACCCTGTTCTTAAGGGTAAGTCAAGGCAGAGGTTTCACAGCTCTCTGCTTTAGGTATCCTTAGGTTAAAAAAAAAATCCCAACCATAACAATCAAAAGCAGGTAGATGTGGGGAAGTAGACTGAAGAAATAGAAAATGCTCTGCACTGAGAACAGAATTGAATTGTTTTCCCAGCTTCATCTTCATATGTATGACCTTCATCTCGACCAATTATTCAACCTTTTTGGACGTCAGTTTTTCTTCATCTGTCAGACTGAGTAGTAGTAATCTCTCATGTTCTTTCCAAATCCAACGTTCTATCATCCTAGGAAGAAACTTCAAATAATTCTCTCCTGTCTCAATAAAAAACTGAATTTTACACTGAGATTCTTTTCTGATAAATTACTGCAACACTCTCAAAATACTTAACTGCTGAGTAGTTCTGCTAGTAGTAGCTCTTATTTGGTTATTTCTGAGTAGCACAAATAAACATAACTAGTAGGATCTGAACTTTTGGTTGTCCATTGAACTCGTGTATTACATGATTTCATCTATTACATATGAAAATTTATAATGTATTTACATGTATTCCTCATGTATTACATACTTTCTTGGTCTTTTTTCTTATTACCTCCCTTGAAAGCCACAGACTGGCTGAGGTTAAACAGATTTTAGGAACTAGTTTAGGAATAATTTATTATTGCCGAGAATCTTTGTTTAAGATGATTTAACTACATTCAAAAACTTATAGTGAAGTATAACACACTTACAGAAAAGAGCACAAATAAACAATTTAGATCTCAACCAATTATTATTAAATAATCACACCCATGTAATCACTAAGTCAAGAGCTAGAACATTGACAGTGCCCTAGACGCCTTCCTCTTATCCTCTTTACACCTTCTGCTTTTTTAAACTAAACCCCATAAAGTAGTTTTACCTGTTTTTCAACTTTATGTAATTGAAGTTAGGTATTTTGTATCTAACTTTTTTCACTCAACAGTGTTTGTGAGATTAACCATGTGGTTGCATGTACTTGTAGTTCTTTTATTTTAATAGCTGTCTTGTATTCTATTGTATGCCACAATTTATGCACTGTTAATAGATATTAACGTTGGTTTCCAGTTTGGGACTATTAGGTATAATACTGCTATGAACATTTTTGTATGTGTATTTGTGGCACATGTGCACACTTGTATTGAACACACCTAGATGTGGGGTTGCCGTGTTGTAAGATACATTCATATTCAAATTTGGTACAGTGCCAGTCAGTTTTCCAAACTGGTTGTGCTAAGTTATATACTCATAAATGGTATATGAGAATTTCTATTGTTCCAAATTCTTGCCAAAATTTGGGATTGATAGACTTAAATTTCAGCCATTCTTTGGAATGTTTAGATTTTGTCATTTTAATGGGCATTCCCCTGACTACTGATTATGTTGACTATTTTCCAGTGTTTTGCTGCCATTTATTTTGAATTAAGCTTCTTTATTACCTGATGCCGTAAACATCAGGTTCTCTGATACTTTCATTTAATATACCAATATGGGGCCTAAATGTTTTGCTGTGAACACATAAATTGGTATTAACCATGGTCATTTTAACATCTATGATAAATAATAAGTAAATTAGGTCATACATTCAAAAAAAGTTTATGGGTCACTCAGATTTTTGTCTTGGTGAAGAACCTGGTGAAATCTCTTCTTATTTTTCAATTTCCTTTAGTCTGTTTTGTGGACATCTTACCCCTTAACTTGAATTTTACTTTCTTAACTGTGTGTTTTGATGAGTATGAATTCTTAATTTTAATGTAGTCCAATTTATCAATTTCCCCTTTATTGTTAGTGCTCTTACTAATCTGTTTAAGAAGTCTTTCTCTACCCAAAGGTCTACTATTTTACTTTAGTAGCTTTATTGTTTATTTTTTACATTTAAGTTTACAATCCACTCCAAATCAAATTTTTAATGTAAAGCATGAGGAAGTGGTCAAACTTTTTTTTTTCCTGTATGGATATCTAACTGGCCTTGCAGAACTTTTTGAAAAGTTGGTTATTTCCCCACTGCTTTGTGTGTTCCATTTTACATAATTCAAGTGTCTACATACATGGATCTGTTTTTCATTCTGTTTAGTTTATTTGCCTATACTTGCCTATGCTTACACCAATTCCATCGTGTCATCATTAGTATAGCTTTGCAATAAATTATATATGCCATCTGATAGAGTAAGTTCTCCCCCTTTTCCTCACCTCAAGAGTTTTTGGTTATTTTTAACGATTTTTATTTCCATATGATTTTAATATCAGCTTGGCAATTTCCACAAAATGAACTGTTAGGATTTGAATGGGATCGTATTGATCCTATGGATAAATTTTAGGAGAAATGACATTGTAATAATATTTGTCTTTTAATTTTGAATAGAATATATCCATCAATTTATTTATGATTTCTTTAATTTCTCCCAATAAAATTTAGGTTTTTTTTTTTTGTGTGTGGGTATACATCTCAGATAGCTTTAGTTAAATTGATTTTTAGGCATTTGATTTTTTTTTAAACAAAATGTAATTTTATTAATATTTTTTACATTCTAGGATGTTGTTGTGGAGCAGTTGGGAGGGAGGGGGAGAGGGGAAATGGGAAGGAAATAGGTTGGAAGAGGAGGAAGGAGGAGGGGCAGGATTGAGGCCTGTGGCACCCCCCACATTCCCACAGGGGAGACCAGGGGGCTTCCAGCAGTGGCTTGGTCATTGCTGGGCTGGGTGCAGATGTTAGGGGGGTGTGGCAAAAGTCCTCGCCCCCCACCATCCCAGTTTGGGAACCTGAGGCCCTTCTTACTGTGGCTTGGTGGTTGCAGTGGGCTGGCTGTGGGTGTTGGGGGATGTGGCCAAGGCCTTCAGCCCCCACATTGCCCCGGCTCAGGAGAGCCTGGGACACTTCCTGCAGCAGCTCGGTGGTTGTCACTGGGGTGGCTGCGGGTGTCAGGGGTGTGTGGCTGAGGCCCAAGGCCCCCCACTGCCCCAGATCAGGAGAGCCCAGGGTACTTCCTGTGGCAGCTTGGTGGTCATTACTGGGCTGGCTGCACATGTTGGGTGGGCGTAGCTGAGGCCTGAGGCCCCCCACTGCCCTGGCTCAGGAGCCCAGGGTGCATCCTGTGGTGGCTTGGTGGTTGTCTCTGGGCTGGCTGCATGTGTTGGTGGGTGTGTGGCCGAGGCCCAAGGCCCCAACCACCCTGACTGTGGTGGCCCAATGTGCTTCCTGTGGTGGCTCAGTGGTTGCTGCAGGGCTGGCCACAGGTATCAAGGGGCTGTGGCCGAGGCCCTCGTCCCCCACCCGTGGGATTGGTTGTGGGTGCTGGAGGGCATTGCTGAGGCCCCTGGCCCTTCATCCTTTCTGGCGTGGTAGCCCAGGGGACTTCCAGTCCTTCTAGGTGTTACAGGTGTTTGGTGAAATGAGACCTTTACTAGTTAATATGAAACTTTGTCTCTGGTTGAAGTTACTTTGTTTTTTTCTTTCAGTTCTGTGTTGGATTATTTGCTGTTCCCACTTTAAACTCTGCACTAGATCTAATTTGCTGTCCTTTGCTTACTTCTAAAATGGGGGAACTTCCTGTGAGGACCAGTACTTGAGCTCTGTAGTTGAGCTAAATTGCTGCTTTGCTGCTGATTCCCTAGGGAAGGCTTTTTGTGCAGCTCAGGTTTTAATGGTTGACTTTATTAGGTACTTCTGGCTCTTGAGAGATCTGGTGCACCTGGGTTGTGTGGAAACACTGGTCTGGGCCTGAGTCTTTTCATCAAACTGTACCCCCTGCAGTTCTTTATTCCTGACCAGTCTCCTCTGAGTGGTCCTATGCTGATTGGGGGTCAGATCAGCTGTCCTTGCTGTGCCCCAGTGTTCTCCTGGTGGGCTCGTCTGCCCCACTGCCCATGTTCCAAACACTTTCATGGGATGGGCCATGCACCAGTCCCTTGTGATGACTCACTGGCCTCTGAGTGGCTCCTTTATTTCAGTTCTCGTGGCTCCTTGCTCCTGTGTGGGTCCATGGGAACCCTATTAGTGGTCTTGCTGGCCTGGGAGCCGCCAAGGCCCTCTTCTTCCCTGCCGCCTCCAAGCAATTTCATCCAAAGGGCACAGCTGTGGCTTTTGCAGCTCCTGCTTTATGTGCTCAGCAGCTCCAGCCTGGATACATCCAGGGCTCAAAATGGTCAGAGCAGTTTTTTCTTTCTCTCATCATGGCTTCTCCCACCTTCATGCACTACATAGGTCTCTCCTCTTCTTCCCCTGAGCTCTAGTGCCCGCAGCTTGGCTGTCATTGCTTTTTAGTAGTTGTAAATTGGTTGATTTGTGGAAGAGAGTGATGCAGGGGACCGTTTATTCCACCATCCTTTTTTTTCCTTTTTGTCTTTTTTTGTGTTCGGCAACGGATGGCAACCCTCGGCGTCGCACCCGCAACTCGCTCAGCCAGTGAGCGGGAACCGGTCTGTATGTGGGATCCGAACCCTCGGTAGGAGCGCCGCCGCGCTCCTAAGCGGCGCACTGTAGCAGTGCGCCACCGGGCCGGCCCCTATTCCACCATCTTGACTGGAAGCCTGGCATTTGATTTTTTTGATACTACTACTAATGATGTTTTTTAAAAAAAATTCACATACTGTTGTAGCTAATATATGAAATACAATTGATTTTTTTAATTTAATTTGTATCTGGCAATCTTGCTTATTTATTCTATTTCTAATAATTTTTCTGTAGATTCTTTTGTATTTTCTATGTACACAACTATTGTTCTTTGTTTTAATGACTTTTTATTTCTTCTTTTTGAATATGTATGTTTCCTGTTTCTTTTGCTTTTCTTTTTGTTTCATGTGTACTTGAAAAGAATGTATACTTTATCATTTTTGAAGTCAGTGTTAAAAAAATATTAAGCCAAGTTTGTTAATTGTATTCTTCAAATCTTCTACATTCTTTTAAATGTAATGTCTGCTTTTTCCATTAACCACTGATAGAGGTGTGTTAAAATCTCCCACTCTAATTGTGGATCCATCCACTTTTCTTTTTAGTTCATGTATATATCTAAGATACATTATTAACTTTGGGCAAATGTTCAATAGTTTATCCTCCCAGTGAATTAAAACTTTATAATTATAATATGTGTCTCTTTACCTCTACTAAGGACTTTTGCACTAAAGTCTACTTTATAGACAAATTTAGTGATATAATAATATATAAGCTGTATAAATTTTTTTGGCTAGTGTTTGCATGGTATATATTTTTCCATATTTCTACTTTCATTGTTGCTTTTAAAAAGTTTAACATTTGATTGTACATATTTGTGGGATACAGTGTGTTGTTTCAATACATGTCTGTACTGTACAATGATTCACTTAGGGTAGATAGCATAGTTTGTACCCATTAGTCCACCATTTCCCCTCCCCATTCTCCTCTCTCCTACTCTCCTCTGGTAACCATTATTCAACTCTCTACTTCTATGACAACCACTTTTAAAAATTTTTTTAGATTCCACAAGGAGTGAGATCATGCAGTATTTGTCTTTCTGTGCCTGGCTTCACTTAACATGATGGTCTCCAGATCCATCCATGTTGTTGAACATGACAGGATTTCATCTTTTTATAGCTGAAGAGTATTCCACTGTGTATATATACCACAGTTTTTATCCATTCATCTGTTGATGGGCACTTAGATTGATTCCATCTCTTGGCTATTGTAAATAGTGCTGCAAAGAGCATAAGAGTGCAGGCATCTGTTCAATATATTAATTTCATTTTCTTTGGGTATATATCCAGTAGTGGGATTGCTGGGTTATAAGGTAGTTCTATTTTTAGTTCTCTGAGGAAACTTCAAACTATTTTCCACAATGGCTGTACCAGTTTATATTCCCAACAACAGTATAGGAGAGTTCCCTTTTCTTTGCATTTTTGTCAGCACTTATTTTATTTTATTTTATTGATAATAGCCATTCTAACTGGAGTAAGATGATATATCATTATGGTTTTAATTTGCATTTTCCTGATGAGTAGTGGTGTGAATTTTTTAATATGCCTGTTGGTCATTTGTATGTCATCTTTGGAGAAATGTCTGTTCATGTCCTTTGCCCTCTTTCTAATTGGGTTATTTGGGTTTTTTTGCTCTTGAGTTGAGTTCCTCATATGTTCTGGATATTAGCCCCTTGTGTGATATGTAGTTTGCAAACACTTTCTCCCATTCTGTAGGTTGTTCTCTTCGCCTTGTTGATAGTGTCCATTGCTGTGCAGAAGCTTTTTAGTTTGTTGTAGTCCCATTTGAGTATTTTTGGTTTAGTTGCCGGTACCTTTGTGCTTTTGTTCAAAAAAGCACTGTCCACTCCCATTTTGTGTAAGATTTTCCATATGTTTTCTTTTAGTAGTTTCATACTTTCAGGTCTTAAATTTATGTCATTAATCCATCTTGAGTTGATTTTTGTGTATGGTCAGAGATAGGGGTCTAATTTCAATCTTCTGCATCTGAATATCCGGTTTGCCCAGCACCATTTACTGAAGAGGCTGATCTTTCCCCAGTGTATATTTTTGGCACCTTTACCAAAAATCAGTTGGCTGTTGCTATAGATTGGATGCCCCCTCAACCTCATTGAGGCGTAATCCCCACTGTTAACTGTTGAAGGTGGGAAAGCCTATTATGGTAATTGAAAAGTGGGGCCTTGAAGAGGTGATTAGATTGTAGGACCATGCTGTAGTGAATGTATTAATAGTGGTGTTCAGGAGCATGTTTCTGAGGGCTTTAAAAGGAAAGCACACAAAGAATTAGTCTGTCTCTGCTTTGCCATTTTTGCAATGTGATACCTGTGTCACTGAAACCAACAGCAAGCCCCTCACCAGGTGTGTTCCCTGCACTGTGGACTTCCCAGCCTCCAAAACTGTAAGCAATAAATTTCATTTTCTTATAAATTTTCCAGTTCCGTGTATTTTGTTATTAGCAACAGAAATGGACTAATACAGCTATAAATGTCTGGGTTTATTTCTGGGCTGTCTCTATTCTGTTCCATTGGTTAGTTCATCTGTTTTTATGCCAGTACCATGCTTTTTTGGTTACTATAGATTTATAGTAAATTTTAAGATTGTTCTTTTCTATTTCTGTGAAAAATGTCATTGGTGTTGTGATAGGAATTGTGTTGAATCTATAGATTGCCTTGGGTAATATGGACATTTTGATGATATTTATTCTTCCAACCTATGAACATGAGATATCTTTCCATTTATTTTTGTCTTAAATTTTTTTCACCTGTGTTTTATACTTTTCATTGTAGAGGTCTTTCCATATTTAGTTAAATTTGCTCCTAGGTATTTCTTTTTATTGACAGTTATTGTGAATAGGATTACTTTCTTGATTTCTTTCTCAGATATTTCATTATTGGCATACAGGAACACTATTAATTTGTGTGTGATTTTGTATCCTGCCACTTTACTGAATTCATTTATCAGTTCTAGTAATTTTTTGGTGGAGCCTTAAAGGTTTTCTAAGTATATTATTATGTCATGTGCAAATAGGGATAGTTTGACTTACTCCTTTCCGATTTGGATGCCCTTTATTGCTTACTCTTGCATTATTGTGCTGGCTAGAACTTCCATTACTATGTTGAGTAAGAGTGGTGAAAGTGGGCATTCTTATTTTGTTCCAGATTGTAGGAAAAAAACCCTTCAATTTTTGACCATTCGATACGATATTAGCTGTTTCTTTGTTGTATATGGCCTTTATTATGTTGAGGTACATTCCTTGTATATCTAATTTGTTGAGTGTTTTTATCAGGAAGCATGTTGGATTTTACCAAACGCTTTTTCTGCATCTATTAAAATGATTATATATTTTTTTATTCATTCTGTTGATGTGATTTACCATATTTATTGATTTGTGTATGTTGAACCATCCTTTCATCTCTGGAATGAATTCCACTTGATGATGGTGAGTGATCTTTTTAATGTATTGTTGGATTTGATTAATTAATATTTTGTTGAGGATTTTTGCTTCCATGTTCATTAGGCATATTGGCATGTAGTTTTCTTTTGTTGTTATGTCTTTTTCCAGTTTCAGTATTATGGTAATGCTGGCCTCATAGAATGAGTTTGGAAGTACTCTCTCCTCTTCAGTTTTTCAGAAAAGTTTGAGAAGAAGTGCTATTAGTTCTTTAAACATTAGTAGCATTTGGCACTGAAGCCCTCTGGTCCTGGGGTTTTCTTTGTTGGGAGACTTTTTATTACTGCTTCAAACTCATTACTCATTATGAGTCTGTGTAGGTTTTCTAGTTCTAGATGATTCAACCTTGGTAAGTTTTATGTGTGCAGAAATTTATCCATTTCTTGTAGGTTTTCCAGTTTGTTAGTGTATAGTTGTTCATAATTGTCTCTTACAAGCCTTTGCATTTATGTAGTATTAGTTATAATGTCTCCTTTTTCATTTCTGATTTTATTTATTTGAATTTTGTCTTTTTTTCTTCATTAGTTTAGCTAAACGTGTATTGATTTTTTTTTTTTTTTTTGTCTTTTGTCTTTTTCCGTGTCCGGCAACGGATCACAACCCTCAGTGTTGCCCCCGTACCAGACCGGGGACCGGCAACGGGATCGCAACTCTCAGTGTTGCCCCTGTACCGGACCGGGGACCGGCAACGGGATCGCAACCCTCGGTGTTGCTCCTGCGCCTCGCTCAGCCAGTGAGCGGGAACCGGTCTGTATGTGGGATCCGAACCCTTGGGCGGGAGCACCGCCGCGCTTCCCAAGCGGCGCACTTATCCAGTGCGCCACCGGGCCAGCCCTGTATTGATTTTGTTTAACTCTTCTTTTTATCAATCTTTTATATTGTTTTAAATCTCTACTCATTTATTTTTGCTCTGATCTTTATTATTTCCCTCCTCCTACTGATTTTGTGTTGGTTCTTGTTTTTCTAGTTCCTTGAGGTGTAACATTAGGTTGTCTATCTGAAGTTTCTCTCTTTTTTTTTTTTCATTTTTTTTTTAGCAGCTGGCCAGTGTGGGGATCCAGACCCTTGACCTTGGTGTTATTTCTTCTTTTTTGATGAGGCATATGTTGCTGTAAACTTCCTTCTTAGAACTGCTTTTGCTGTATTCCTTAGGTTCTGGTTTGTTTTATTTTCATTTTTATTTGCCTCCAATTTTTTTCTGTTTAGTTTTCTTTCTGATTTCTTCTTTGACTCATTTGTTGTTTAGGGGCATGCTATTTAATTTCCATGTATTTGTACAGTTTTCAATGTCCCTTTTGTTTATTTCTAGTTTTATTCTGCTGTGATCTGACAATGTAGTTAATATTAATTTAATTTTTAAAAAATTTGTTGAGACTTGTTTTGTGATCTAACATATGGTCTGTTCTTGAGAATGTTTCATGTGCTGCTGAGAAGAATGTGTATTCTGCAGCCGTTGGATGAAATATTCTATGAATGTTCATTAGGTCCAATCAAGCCAGAGTGGAGATTAACTCTGATGTTTCTTGGTTAATTTTCTGGGTAGCTGATCTGCCCTTTGCTGAATGTGGGGTTTTAAAGCCCTCTTCTGTTGTTGTGTTGGAGTCTCTCTCTCTCATTAGCTCTAATAGTAATTGTTGTATATTTCTGGGTGCTCTGGTGTTGGGTACAAATATATTTAGAATTGTTATATCCTCTCATTGAATTGATCCCTTTATCATTATATAATGACCTTCCATATTTTTTTTTATAACTTTTTTGGCTTGAAGTCTATTTTATGGGATATAAAAATAAATACTGCTCTTTTTTGGTTTCCATTTGCAAGAAATATCTTTTCCATCCCTTTACTTTCAGTCAGTGTGTATCTTTATAAGTTAAAGTGAGTTTCTTATAGGCAGCATATTGTTGCTTCTTGATTTATAATCCATTCAGCCATTTGTGTCTTTTAATTGGGGCATTTAATCCATTTACGTTTAGAGTTATTATTGATATATAGGAACTTATTGCCGCCATTTTGTTATTTTCTTTTCTCATTGTTTTATAGATCTTTTTTTCCTTTTTTCTGGTCTTACTGTCTTCCTTTACGATTAAGTGGTTTTCTCTAATAGTATATTTGATTTCTTGCTATATATTTTTAGTATGTCTATTGTAAGTGTATTATCAGGATTCTCTAGAAAGAATCAATAGGATATATTATAAATATATGAGAGGGGATTTATTAGGTGAATTAGCTCATGCGGTTGTGGAGAGAAGTCCCATGATAGGCTGTCTGTAAAGTGATACTGGTAGCATGGTTTCCTTTTGTGGTGTCATATTTCTTCGTTCTTTCTCAATCTTTGTCTTTTACATTGATGCTGCATATTTGAGGAGATGGTTACTTCTTCCAGGTTTTACAAGTGTTTTTTGGTGGTGTTAGACCTTTACTGCTCAATATCAGAATTTTGTTGCTGGTCTGTGCTCCCCCCCCCCCCCC